>NW_025048791.1:0-46392 GCF_016746365.2 Drosophila yakuba | reverse complement strand
CGATATATAAGTTGTTTTGATCCAATTGGTTAACCGAATTATCCAGCGTCCCAAATATAAAAGTTTGTTTCGATTTTTTACGTGGTTGCACGATTTATCCAGCGTCCCCGTATTTCTCCAGTGGACCGAACGGTTTGCCCTGCACGGTTTTCGGCTTTTCCAAGAGCTTTACATGCCACTTGGCCACATTGAGGAGCTAAACACATGTTTGATTGTCTCTTAAACGTGTCATCAAGTTAGAGCGTAGAGCTAGTCCTCTGCATCTTTCACAAATCCCACTCGAAACAAAAGCACATCGACAACTACACTAAAATCAACGAGCACATCGCTGCAAGTTCCACGATCAGCACCAAACACAAAAGCTACGAATTCAGACTTCACACCCCAAGTTACTATCAACCGCAAAAATGAAGCAAGCAACATTCTCACAACATTTTGGAAGGTTGAGGATGTTCCAATGAAGCTGGTTAAGCGTCCCGATATATAAGTTGTTTTGATCCAATTGGTTAACCGAATTATCCAGCGTCCCAAATATAAAAGTTTGTTTCGATTTTTTACGTGGTTGCACGATTTATTCAGCGTCCCCGTATTTCTCCAGTGGACCGAATGGTTTGCCCCGCACGGTTTTCGTCTTTTCCAAGAACTTTCTAAACCAATTGGCCACATGAGGAGGTAAAAACATGTTAATTGTCTCTTAAACGTTTATCGAGTTAGAGCGTAGAGCTAGTCCTCTGCATTTTTCACAAATCCCAGTCGAAACAAAAGCACATCGACAACTACACTAAAATCAACGAGCACATCGCTGCAAGTTCCACGATCAGCACCAAACACAAAAGCTACGAATTCAGACTTCACACCCCAAGTTACTATCAACCGCAAAAATGAAGCAAGCAACATTCTCACAACATTTTGGAAGGTTGAGGATGTTCCAATGAAGCTGGTTAAGCGTCCCGATATATAAGTTGTTTTGATCCAATTGGTTAACCGAATTATCCAGCGTCCCAAATATAAAAGTTTGTTTCGATTTTTTACGTGGTTGCACGATTTATTCAGCGTCCCCGTATTTCTCCAGTGGACCAAATGATTTGCCCCGCACGGTTTTCGTCTTTTCCAAGAGCTTTATAAACCAACTGGCCACATTGAGGAGGTAGAAACATGTTTAATTATCTCTTAAACGTTTTATCGAGTTAGTGCGTAGAGCTAGTCCTCTGCATCTTTCACAAATCCCACTCGAAACAAAAGCACATCGACCACTACACTAAAGTCAACGAGCACATCGCTCCAAGTTCCACGATCAGCACCAAACACAAAAGCTACGAATTCAGACTTCACACCCCAAGTTACTATCAACCGCAAAAATGGAGCAAGCAACATTCTCACAACATTTTGGAAGGTTGAGGTGTTCCAATGAAGCTGGTTAAGCGTCCCGATATATAAGTTGTTTTGATCCAATTGGTTGAACGATTTATCCAGCGTCCCAAATATACAAGTTTGTTTCGATTTTTTACGCGGTTGCACGATTTGTCCAGCGTCCCCGTATTTCTCCAGTGGACTGAACGGTTTGCCCTGCACGGTTTTCGGCTTTTCCAAGAGCTTTACATGCCACTTGGCCACATTGAGGAGCTAAAAACATGATTGATTGACTCTTAACGTTTCATCAAGTTAGAGCGTAGAGCTAGTCCTCTGCATCTTTCACAAATCCCACTCGAAACAAAAGCACATCGACAACTACACTAAAATCAACGAGCACATCGCTACAAGTTCCACGATCAGCACCAAACACAAAAGCTACGAATTCAGACTTCACACCCCAAGTTACTATCAACCGCAAAAATGGAGCAAGCAACATTCTCACAACATTTTGGAAGGTTGAGGATGTTCCAATGAAGCTGGTTAAGCGTCCCGATTATAAGTTGTTTTGATCCAATTGGTTGAACGATTTATCCAGCGTCCCAAATATAAAAGTTTGTTTCGATTTTTTACGTGGTTGCACGATTTATCCAGCGTCCCCGTATTTCTCCAGTGGACCGAACGGTTTGCCCTGCACGGTTTTCGGCTTTTCCAAGAGCTTTACATGCCACTTGGCCACATTGAGGAGCTAAACACATGTTTGATTGTCTCTTAAACGTTTCATCAAGTTAGAGCGTAGACATAGTCCTCTGCATCTTTCACAAATCCCACTCGAAACAAAAGCACATCGACAACTACACTAAAATCAACGAGCACATCGCTCCAAGTTCCACGATCAGCACCAAACACAAAAGCTACGAATTCAGACTTCACACCCCAAGTCACTATCAAAAATGGAGCAAGCAACATTCTCACAACATTTTGGAAGGTTGAGTATGTTCCAATGAAGCTGGTTAAGCGTCCCGATATATAAGTTGTTTTGATCCAATTGGTTAACCGAATTATCCAGCGTCCCAAATATAAAAGTTTGTTTCGATTTTTTCGTGTTGCACGATTTATTCAGCGTCCCCGTATTTCTCCAGTGGACCGAATGGTTTGCCCGCACGGTTTTCGTCTTTTCCAAGAGCTTTATAAACCAATTGGCCACATTGAGGAGCTAAAAACATGTTTGATTGTCTCTTAAACGTTTTATCGAGTTAGAGCGTAGAGCTAGTCCTCTGCATTTTTCACAAATCCCACTCGAAACAAAAGCACATCGACAACTACACTAAAATCAACGAGCACATCGCTCCAAGTTCCACGATCAGCACCAAATACAAAAGCTACGAATTCAGACTTCACACCCCAAGTTACTATCAACCGCAAAAATGGAGCAAGCAACATTCTCACAACATTTTGGAAGGTTGAGGATGTTCCAATGAAGCTGGTTAAGCGTCCCGATATATAAGTTGTATTGATCCAATTGGTTAACCGAATTATCCAGCGTCCCAAATATAAAAGTTTGTTTCGATTTTTTACGTGGTTGCACGATTTATTCAGCATCCCCGTATTTCTTCAGTGGACCGAACTGTTTGCCCTGCACGGTTTTCGGCTTTTCCAAGAGCTTCACATGCCACTTGGCAACATTGAGGAGCAAAAACATGTTTGATTGTCTCTTTAACGTTTCATCAAGTTAGAGCGTAGAGCTAGTCCTCTGCATCTTTCACAAATCCCACTCGAAACAAAAGCACATCGACAACTACACTAAAATCAACGAGCACATCGCTCCAAGTTCCACGATCAGCACCAAACACAAAAGCTACGAATTCAGACTTCACACCCCAAGTTACTATCAACCGCAAAAATGGAGCAAGCAACATTCTCACAACATTTTGGAAGGTGCAGGATGTTCCAATGAAGCTGGTTAAGCGTCCCGATATATAAGTTGTTTTGATCCAATTAGTTGAACGATTTATCCAGCGTCCCAAATATAAAAGTTTGTTTCGATTTTTTACGTGGTTGCACGATTTATCCAGCGTCCCCGTATTTCTCCAGTGGACCGAACGGTTTGCCCTGCACGGTTTTCGTCTTTTCCAAGAGCTTTATAAACCAATTGGCCACATTGAGGAGGTAAAAACATGTTTTATTGTCTCTTAAACGTTTCATCAAGTTAGAGCGTAGACATAGTCCTCTGCATCTTTCACAAATCCCACTCGAAACAAAAGCACATCGACAACTACACTAAAATCAACGAGCACATCGCTCCAAGTTCCACGATTAGCACCAAACACAAAAGCTACGAATTCAGACTTCACACCCCAAGTTACTATCAAAAATGGAGCAAGCAACATTCTCACAACATTTTGGAAGGTTGAGTATGTTCCAATGAAGCTGGTTAAGCGTCCCGATATATAAGTTGTTTTGATCCAATTGGTTAACCGAATTATCCAGCGTCCCAAATATAAAAGTTTGTTTCGATTTTTTACGTGGTTGCACGATTTATTCAGCGTCCCCGTATTTCTCCAGTGGACCGAATGGTTTGCCCCGCACGGTTTTCGTCTTTTCCAAGAGCTTTATAAACCAATTGGCCACATTGAGGAGCTAAAAACATGTTTGATTGTCTCTTAAACGTTTTATCGAGTTAGAGCGTAGAGCTAGTCCTCTGCATTTTTCACAAATCCCACTCGAAACAAAAGCACATCGACAACTACACTAAAATCAACGAGCACATCGCTCCAAGTTCCACGATCAGCACCAAACACAAAAGCTACGAATTCAGACTTCACACCCCAAGTTACTAACAACCGCAAAAATGGAGCAAACAACATTCTCACAACATTTTGGAAGGTTGAGGATGTTCCAATGAAGCTGGTAAGCGTCCCGACATATAAGTTGTTTTGATCCAATTGGTTGCACGATTTATCCAGCGTCCCCGTATTTCTCCAGTGGACCGAATGGTTTGCCCCGCACGGTTTTCGTCTTTTCCAAGAGCTTTACATGCCACTTGGCCACATTGAGGAGCTAAAAACATGTTTGATTGTCTCTTAAACGTTTCATCATGTTTGAGCGTAGAGCTAGTCCTCTGCATCTTTCACAAATCCCACTCGAAACAAAAGCACATCGACAACTACACTACAATCAACGAGCACATCGCTCCAAGTTCCACGATCAGCACCAAATACAAAAGCTACGAATTCAGACTTCACACCCCAAGTTACTATCAACCGCAAAAATGGAGCAAGCAACATTCTCACAACATTTTGGAAGGTTGAGGATGTTCCAATGAAGCTGGTTAAGCGTCCCGATATATAAGTTGTATTGATCCAATTGGTTAACCGAATTATCCAGCGTCCCAATATAAAAGTTTGTTTCGATTTTTTACGTGGTTGCACGATTTATTCAGCATCCCCGTATTTCTTCAGTGGACCGAACTGTTTGCCCTGCACGGTTTTCGGCTTTTCCAAGAGCTTCACATGCCACTTGGCAACATTGAGGAGCAAAAACATGTTTGATTGTCTCTTTAACGTTTCATCAAGTTAGAGCGTAGAGCTAGTCCTCTGCATCTTTCACAAATCCCACTCGAAACAAAAGCACATCGACAACTACACTAAAATCAACGAGCACATCGCTCCAAGTTCCACGATCAGCACCAAAACAAAAGCTACGAATTCAGACTTCACACCCAAGTTACTATCAACCGCAAAAATGGAGCAAGCAACATTCTCACAACATTTTGGAAGGTGCAGGATGTTCCAATGAAGCTGGTTAAGCGTCCCGATATATAAGTTGTTTTGATCCAATTAGTTGAACGATTTATCCAGCGTCCCAAATATAAAAGTTTGTTTCGATTTTTTACGTGGTTGCACGATTTATCCAGCGTCCCCGTATTTCTCCAGTGGACCGAACGGTTTGCCCTGCACGGTTTTCGTCTTTTCCAAGAGCTTTATAAACCAATTGGCCACATTGAGGAGGTAAAAACATGTTTTATTGTCTCTTAAACGTTTCATCAAGTTAGAGCTAAAAGTTAGTGATCTGCCCCTTCAAAATCCCACTCGAAGCAAAAGCACATCGACAACTGCACTAAAATCAACAAGCACATAGCTCCAAGTTCCACGATCAGCACCAAACACAAAAGCTACAAATTCAGACTTCACACCCCAAGTTACTATCAACCGCAAAATGGAGCAAGCAACATTCCCACAACATTTTAGAAGGTTGAGGATGTTCCAATGAAGCTGGTAAGCATCCCGATATATAAGTTGATTTGATCCAATTGGTTGAACGATTTATCAAGCGTCCCAAAAATATAAGTTTGTTTCGATTTTTTACGTGGTTGCACGATTTATTCAGCGTCCCCGTATTTCTCCAGTGGACCGAATGGTTTGCCCCGCACGGTTTTCGTATTTTCCAAGAGCTTTCTAAACCAATTGGCCACATTGAGGAGGTATAAACATGTTTAATTGTCTCTTAAACGTTTATCGAGTTAGAGCGTAGAGCTAGTCCTCTGCATTTTTCACAAATCCCAGTCGAAACAAAAGCACATCGACAACTACACTAAAATCAACGAGCACATCGCTCCAAGTTCCACGATTAGCACCAAACACAAAAGCTACGAATTCAGACTTCACACCCCAAGTTACTATCAACCGCAAAAATGGAGCAAGCAACATTCTCACAACATTTTGGAAGGTTGAGGATGTTCCAATGAAGCTGGTTAAGCGTCCCGATATAAAAGTTGTTTTGATCCAATTGGTTAACCGAATAATCCAGCGTCCCAAATATAAAAGTTTGTTTCGATTTTTTACGTGGTTGCACGATTTATCCAGCGTCCCCGTATTTCTCCAGTGGACCGAACGGTTTGCCCTGCACGGTTTTCGTCTTTTCCAAGAGCTTTATAAACCAATTGGCCACATTGAGGAGGTAAAAACATGTTTTATTGTCTCTTAAACGTTTCATCAAGTTAGAGCTAAAAGTTAGTGATCTGCCCCCTTCAAAAATCCCACTCGAAGCAAAAGCACATCGACAACTGCACTAAAATCAACAAGCACATAGCTCCAAGTTCCACGATCAGCACCAAACACAAAAGCTACAAATTCAGACTTCACACCCCAAGTTACTATCAACCGCAAAATGGAGCAAGCAACATTCTCACAACATTTTGGAAAGGTGAGGATGTTCCAATGAAGCTGGTTAAGCGTCCCGATGTATAAGTTGTTTTGATCCAATTAGTTGAACGATTTATCCAGCGTCCCAAATATAAAAGTTTGTTTCGATTTTTTACGTGGTTGCACGATTTATCCAGCGTCCCCGTATTTCTCCAGTGGACCGAACGGTTTGCCCCGCACGGTTTTCGTATTTTCCAAGAACTTTCTAAACCAATTGGCCACATTGAGGAGGTATAAACATGTTTAATTGTCTCTTAAACGTTTTATCGAGTTAGAGCGTAGAGCTAGTCCTCTGCATTTTTCACAAATCCCAGTCGAAAAAAAGCACATCGACAACTACACTAAAATCAACGAGCACATCGCTCCAAGTTCCACGATTAGCACCAAACACAAAAGCTACGAATTCAGACTTCACACCCCAAGTTACTATCAACCGCAAAAATGAAGCAAGCAACATTCTCACAACATTTTGGAAGGTTGAGGATGTTCCAATGAAGCTGGTTAAGCGTCCCGATATATAAGTTGTTTTGATCCAATTGGTTAACTGAATTATCCAGCGTCCCAAATATAAAAGTTTGTTTCGATTTTTTACGTGGTTGCACGATTTATTCAGCGTCCCCGTATTTCTCCAGTGGACCGAATGGTTTGCCCCGCACGGTTTTCGCCTTTTCCAAGAGCTTTATAAACCAATTGGCCACATTGAGGAGGTATAAACATGTTTAATTGCCTCTTAAACGTTTTATCGAGTTAGAGCGTAGAGCTAGTCCTCTGCATTTTCACAAATCCCAGTCGAAACAAAAGCACATCGACAACTACACTAAAATCAACGAGCACATCGCTCCAAGTTCCACGATCAGCACCAAACACAAAAGCTACGAATTCAGACTTCACACCCCAAGTTACTATCAACCGCAAAATGGAGCAAGCAACATTCTCACAACATTTTGGAAAGGTGAGGATGTTCCAATGAAGCTGGTTAAGCGTCCCGATGTATAAGTTGTTTTGATCCAATTAGTTGAACGATTTATCCAGCGTCCCAAATATAAAAGTTTGTTTCGATTTTTTGCGTGGTTGCACGATTTATCCAGCGTCCCCGTATTTCTCCAGTGGACCGAACGGTTGTCCCTGCACGGTTTTCGGCTTTTCCAAGAGCTTTACATGCCACTTGGCCACATTGAGGAGCTAAAAACATGTTTGATTGTCTCTTAAACGTTTCATCATGTTTGAGCGTAGAGCTAGTCCTCTGCATCTTTCACAAATCCCACTCGAAACAAAAGCACATCGACAACTACACTAAAATCAACGAGCACATCGCTCCAAGTTCCACGATCAGCACCAAACACAAAAGCTACGAATTCAGACTTCACACCCCAAGATACTATCAACCGCAAAAATGGACCAAGCAACATTCCCACAACATTTTAGAAGGTTGAGGATGTTCCAATGAAGCTGGTAAGCATCCCGATATATAAGTTGATTTGATCCAATTGGTTGAACGATTTATCAAGCGTCCCAAAAATATAAGTTTGTTTCGATTTTTTACGTGGTTGCACGATTTATTCAGCGTCCCCGTATTTCTCCAGTGGACCGAATGGTTTGCCCCGCACGGTTTTCGTATTTTCCAAGAACTTTCTAAACCAATTGGCCACATTGAGGAGGTATAAACATGTTTAATTGTCTCTTAAACGTTTTATCGAGTTAGAGCGTAGAGCTAGTCCTCTGCATTTTTCACAAATCCCAGTCGAAAAAAAAGCACATCGACAACTACACTAAAATCAACGAGCACATCGCTCCAAGTTCCACGATTAGCACCAAACACAAAAGCTACGAATTCAGACTTCACACCCCAAGTTACTATCAACCGCAAAAATGAAGCAAGCAACATTCTCACAACATTTTGGAAGGTTGAGGATGTTCCAATGAAGCTGGTTAAGCGTCCCGATATATAAGTTGTTTTGATCCAATTGGTTAACCGAATTATCCAGCGTCCCAAATATAAAAGTTTGTTTCGATTTTTTACGTGGTTGCACGATTTATTCAGCGTCCCCGTATTTCTCCAGTGGACCGAATGGTTTGCCCCGCACGGTTTTCGCCTTTTCCAAGAGCTTTATAAACCAATTGGCCACATTGAGGAGGTATAAACATGTTTAATTGCCTCTTAAACGTTTTATCGAGTTAGAGCGTAGAGCTAGTCCTCTGCATTTTTCACAAATCCCAGTCGAAACAAAAGCACATCGACAACTACACTAAAATCAACGAGCACATCGCTCCAAGTTCCACGATCAGCACCAAACACAAAAGCTACGAATTCAGACTTCACACCCCAAGTTACTATCAACCGCAAAATGGAGCAAGCAACATTCTCACAACATTTTGGAAAGGTGAGGATGTTCCAATAAAGCTGGTTAAGCGTCCCGATGTATAAGTTGTTTTGATCCAATTAGTTGAACGATTTATCCAGCGTCCCAAATATAAAAGTTTGTTTCGATTTTTTACGTGGTTGCACGATTTATCCAGCGTCCCCGTATTTCTCCAGTGGACCGAACGGTTTGCCCTGCACGGTTTTCGGCTTTTCCAAGAGCTTTACATGCCACTTGGCCACATTGAGGAGCTAAACACATGTTTGATTGTCTCTTAAACGTTTCATCAAGTTAGAGCGTAGAGCTAGTCCTCTGCATCTTTCACAAATCCCACTCGAAACAAAAGCACATCGACAACTACACTAAAATCAACGAGCACATCGCTCCAAGTTCCACGATCAGCACCAAACACAAAAGCTACGAATTCAGACTTCACACCCCAAGGTACTATCAACCGCAAAAATGGACCAAGCAACATTCCACAACATTTTAGAAGGTTGAGGATGTTCCAATGAAGCTGGTAAGCATCCCGATATATAAGTTGATTTGATCCAATTGGTTGAACGATTTATCAAGCGTCCCAAAAATATAAGTTTGTTTCGATTTTTTACGTGGTTGCACGATTTATTCAGCGTCCCCGTATTTCTCCAGTGGACCGAATGGTTTGCCCCGCACGGTTTTCGTATTTTCCAAGAACTTTCTAAACCAATTGGCCACATTGAGGAGGTATAAACATGTTTAATTGTCTCTTAAACGTTTTATCGAGTTAGAGCGTAGAGCTAGTCCTCTGCATTTTTCACAAATCCCAGTCGAAAAAAAAGCACATCGACAACTACACTAAAATCAACGAGCACATCGCTCCAAGTTCCACGATTAGCACCAAACACAAAAGCTACGAATTCAAACTTCACACCCCAAGTTACTATCAACCGCAAAAATGAAGCAAGCAACATTCTCACAACATTTTGGAAGGTTGAGGATGTTCCAATGAAGCTGGTTAAGCGTCCCGATATATAAGTTGTTTTGATCCAATTGGTTAACCGAATTATCCAGCGTCCCAAATATAAAAGTTTGTTTCGATTTTTTACGTGGTTGCACGATTTATTCAGCGTCCCCGTATTTCTCCAGTGGACCGAATGGTTTGCCCCGCACGGTTTTCGCCTTTTCCAAGAGCTTTATAAACCAATTGGCCACATTGAGGAGGTAAAAACATGTTTAATTGTCTCTTAACCGTTTCATCAAGTTAGAGCGTAGAGCTAGTCCTCTGCATTTTTCACAAATCCCACTCGAAACAAAAGCACATCGACAACTACACTAAAATCAACGAGCACATCGCTCCAAGTTCCACGATTAGCACCAAACACAAAAGCTACGAATTCAGACTTCACACCCCAAGTTACTATCAACCGCAAAATGGAGCAAGCAACATTCTCACAACATTTTGGAAGGTGAGGATGTTCCAATGAAGCTGGTTAAGCGTCCCGATGTATAAGTTGTTTTGATCCAATTAGTTGAACGATTTATCCAGCGTCCCAAATATAAAAGTTTGTTTCGATTTTTTACGTGGTTGCACGATTTATCCAGCGTCCCCGTATTTCTCCAGTGGACCGAACGGTTTGCCCTGCACGGTTTTCGGCTTTTCCAAGAGCTTTACATGCCACTTGGCCACATTGAGGAGCTAAACACATGTTTGATTGTCTCTTAAACGTTTCATCAAGTTAGAGCGTAGAGCTAGTCCTCTGCATCTTTCACAAATCCCACTCGAAACAAAAGCACATCGACAACTACACTAAAATCAACGAGCACATCGCTCCAAGTTCCACGATCAGCACCAAACACAAAAGCTACGAATTCAGACTTCACACCCCAAGGTACTATCAACCGCAAAAATGGACCAAGCAACATTCCCACAACATTTTAGAAGGTTGAGGATGTTCCAATGAAGCTGGTAAGCATCCCGATATATAAGTTGATTTGATCCAATTGGTTGAACGATTTATCAAGCGTCCCAAAAATATAAGTTTGTTTCGATTTTTTACGTGGTTGCACGATTTATTCAGCGTCCCCGTATTTCTCCAGTGGACCGAATGGTTTGCCCCGCACGGTTTTCGTATTTTCCAAGAACTTTCTAAACCAATTGGCCACATTGAGGAGGTATAAACATGTTTAATTGTCTCTTAAACGTTTTATCGAGTTAGAGCGTAGAGCTAGTCCTCTGCATTTTTCACAAATCCCAGTCGAAAAAAAAGCACATCGACAACTACACTAAAATCAACGAGCACATCGCTCCAAGTTCCACGATTAGCACCAAACACAAAAGCTACGAATTCAACTTCACACCCCAAGTTACTATCAACCGCAAAAATGAAGCAAGCAACATTCTCACAACATTTTGGAAGGTTGAGGATGTTCCAATGAAGCTGGTTAAGCGTCCCGATATATAAGTTGTTTTGATCCAATTGGTTAACCGAATTATCCAGCGTCCCAAATATAAAAGTTTGTTTCGATTTTTTACGTGGTTGCACGATTTATTCAGCGTCCCCGTATTTCTCCAGTGGACCGAATGGTTTGCCCCGCACGGTTTTCGCCTTTTCCAAGAGCTTTATAAACCAATTGGCCACATTGAGGAGGTAAAAACATGTTTAATTGTCTCTTAACCGTTTCATCAAGTTAGAGCGTAGAGCTAGTCCTCTGCATTTTTCACAAATCCCACTCGAAACAAAAGCACATCGACAACTACACTAAAATCAACGAGCACATCGCTCCAAGTTCCACGATTAGCACCAAACACAAAAGCTACGAATTCAGACTTCACACCCCAAGTTACTATCAACCGCAAAATGGAGCAAGCAACATTCTCACAACATTTTGGAAAGGTGAGGATGTTCCAATGAAGCTGGTTAAGCGTCCCGATGTATAAGTTGTTTTGATCCAATTAGTTGAACGATTTATCCAGCGTCCCAAATATAAAAGTTTGTTTCGATTTTTTACGTGGTTGCACGATTTATCCAGCGTCCCCGTATTTCTCCAGTGGACCGAACGGTTTGCCCTGCACGGTTTTCGGCTTTTCCAAGAGCTTTACATGCCACTTGGCCACATTGAGGAGCTAAACACATGTTTGATTGTCTCTTAAACGTTTCATCAAGTTAGAGCGTAGAGCTAGTCCTCTGCATCTTTCACAAATCCCACTCGAAACAAAAGCACATCGACAACTACACTAAAATCAACGAGCACATCGCTCCAAGTTCCACGATCAGCACCAAACACAAAAGCTACGAATTCAGACTTCACACCCCAAGGTACTATCAACCGCAAAAATGGACCAAGCAACATTCCACAACATTTTAGAAGGTTGAGGATGTTCCAATGAAGCTGGTAAGCATCCCGATATATAAGTTGATTTGATCCAATTGGTTGAACGATTTATCAAGCGTCCCAAAAATATAAGTTCGTTTCGATTTATTACGTGGTTGCACGATTTATTCAGCGTCCCCGTATTTCTCCAGTGGACCGAATGGTTTGCCCCGCACGGTTTTCGTATTTTCCAAGAACTTTCTAAACCAATTGGCCACATTGAGGAGGTATAAACATGTTTAATTGTCTCTTAAACGTTTTATCGAGTTAGAGCGTAGAGCTAGTCCTCTGCATTTTTCACAAATCCCAGTCGAAAAAAAGCACATCGACAACTACACTAAAATCAACGAGCACATCGCTCCAAGTTCCACGATTAGCACCAAACACAAAAGCTACGAATTCAGACTTCACACCCCAAGTTACTATCAACCGCAAAAATGAAGCAAGCAACATTCTCACAACATTTTGGAAGGTTGAGGATGTTCCAATGAAGCTGGTTAAGCGTCCCGATATATAAGTTGTTTTGATCCAATTGGTTAACCGAATTATCCAGCGTCCCAAATATAAAAGTTTGTTTCGATTTTTTACGTGGTTGCACGATTTATTCAGCGTCCCCGTATTTCTCCAGTGGACCGAATGGTTTGCCCCGCACGGTTTTCGCCTTTTCCAAGAGCTTTATAAACCAATTGGCCACATTGAGGAGGTAAAAACATGTTTAATTGTCTCTTAACCGTTTCATCAAGTTAGAGCGTAGAGCTAGTCCTCTGCATTTTTCACAAATCCCACTCGAAACAAAAGCACATCGACAACTACACTAAAATCAACGAGCACATCGCTCCAAGTTCCACGATTAGCACCAAACACAAAAGCTACGAATTCAGACTTCACACCCCAAGTTACTATCAACCGCAAAAATGGAGCAAGCAACATTCGCATAACATTTTGGAAGGTTGAGGATGTTCCAATGAAGCTGGTTAAGCGTCCCGATTATAAGTTGTTTTGATCCAATTGGTTGAACGATTTATCCAGCGTCCCAAATATAAAAGTTTGTTTCGATTTTTTGCGTGGTTGCACGATTTATCCAGCGTCCCCGTATTTCTCCAGTGGACCGAACGGTTGTCCCTGCACGGTTTTCGGCTTTTCCAAGAGCTTTACATGCCACTTGGCCACATTGAGGAGCTAAACACATGTTTGATTGTCTCTTAAACGTTTCATCAAGTTAGAGCGTAGAGCTAGTCCTCTGCATCTTTCACAAATCCCACTCGAAACAAAAGCACATCGACAACTACACTAAAATCAACGAGCACATCGCTCCAAGTTCCACGATCAGCACCAAACACAAAAGCTACGAATTCAGACTTCACACCCCAAGATACTATCAACCGCAAAAATGGACCAAGCAACATTCCCACAACATTTTAGAAGGTTGAGGATGTTCCAATGAAGCTGGTAAGCATCCCGATATATAAGTTGATTTGATCCAATTGGTTGAACGATTTATCAAGCGTCCCAAAAATATAAGTTTGTTTCGATTTTTTACGTGGTTGCACGATTTATTCAGCGTCCCCGTATTTCTCCAGTGGACCGAATGGTTTGCCCCGCACGGTTTTCGTATTTTCCAAGAACTTTCTAAACCAATTGGCCACATTGAGGAGGTATAAACATGTTTAATTGTCTCTTAAACGTTTTATCGAGTTAGAGCGTAGAGCTAGTCCTCTGCATTTTTCACAAATCCCAGTCGAAACAAAAGCACATCGACAACTACACTAAAATCAACGAGCACATCGCTCCAAGTTCCACGATCAGCACCAAACACAAAAGCTACGAATTCAGACTTCACACCCCAAGTTACTATCAACCGCAAAAATGAAGCAAGCAACATTCTCACAACATTTTGGATGGTTGAGGATGTTCCAATGAAGCTGTTTAAGCGTCCCGATATATAAGTTGTTTTGATCCGATTGGTTAACCGAATTATCCAGCGTCCCAAATATAAAAGTTTGTTTCGATTTTTTACGTGGTTGCACGATTTATTCAGCGTCCCCGTATTTCTCCAGTGGACCGAATGGTTTGCCTTGCACGGTTTTCGTCTTTTCCAAGAGCTTTATAAACCAATTGGCCACATTGAGGAGGTAAACACATGTGTAATTGTCTCTTAAACGTTTTATCGAGTTAGAGCGTAGAGCTAGTCCTCTGAATCTTTCACAAATCCCACTCGAAACAAAAGCACATCGACAACTACACTAAAATCAACGAGCACATCGCTCCAAGTTCCACGATTAGCACCAAACACAAAAGCTACGAATTCAGACTTCACACCCCAAGTTACTATCAACCGCAAAAATGGAGCAAGCAACATTCTCACAACATTTTGGAAGGTGCAGGATGTTCCAATGAAGCTGGTTAAGCGTCCCGATATATAAGTTGTTTTGATCCAATTGGTTGAACAATTTATCCAACGTCCCAAATATAAAAGTTTGTTTCGATTTTTTACGTGGTTGCACGATTTATTCAGCGTCCCCGTATTTCTCCAGTGGACCGAATGGTTTGCCCCGCACGGTTTTCGTATTTTCCAAGAACTTTCTAAACCAATTGGCCACATTGAGGAGGTATAAACATGTTTAATTGTCTCTTAAACGTTTTATCGAGTTAGAGCGTAGAGCTAGTCCTCTGCATTTTTCACAAATCCTAGTCGAAACAAAAGCACATCGACAACTACACTAAAATCAACGAGCACATCGCTCCAAGTTCCACGATCAGCACCAAACACAAAAGCTACGAATTCAGACTTCACACCCCAAGTTACTATCAACCGCAAAAATGAAGCAAGCAACATTCTCACAACATTTTGGATGGTTGAGGATGTTCCAATGAAGCTGTTTAAGCGTCCCGATATATAAGTTGTTTTGATCCGATTGGTTAACCGAATTATCCAGCGTCCCAAATATAAAAGTTTGTTTCGATTTTTTACGTGGTTGCACGATTTATTCAGCGTCCCCGTATTTCTCCAGTGGACCGAATGGTTTGCCTTGCACGGTTTTCGTCTTTTCCAAGAGCTTTATAAACCAATTGGCCACATTGAGGAGGTAAACACATGTTTAATTGTCTCTTAAACGTTTTATCGAGTTAGAGCGTAAAGCTAGTCCTCTGAATCTTTCACAAATCCCACTCGAAACAAAAGCACATCGACAACTACACTAAAATCAACGAGCACATCGCTCCAAGTTCCACGATTAGCACCAAACACAAAAGCTACGAATTCAGACTTCACACCCCAAGTTACTATCAACCGCAAAAATGGAGCAAGCAACATTCTCACAACATTTTGGAAGGTGCAGGATGTTCCAATGAAGCTGGTTAAGCGTCCCGATATATAAGTTGTTTTGATCCAATTGGTTGAACAATTTATCCAACGTCCCAAATATAAAAGTTTGTTTCGATTTTTTACGTGGTTGCACGATTTATTCAGCGTCCCCGTATTTCTCCAGTGGACCGAATGGTTTGCCCCGCACGGTTTTCGTATTTTTCAAGAACTTTCTAAACCAATTGGCCACATTGAGGAGGTATAAACATGTTTAATTGTCTCTTAAACGTTTTATCGAGTTAGAGCGTAGAGCTAGTCCTCTGCATTTTTCACAAATCCCAGTCGAAACAAAAGCACATCGACAACTACACTAAAATCAACGAGCACATCGCTCCAGCGTCCCCGTATTTCTCCAGTGGACCGAACGGTTTGCCCTGCACGGTTTTCGTCTTTTCCAAGAGCTTTACATGCCGCTTGGCCACATTGGAGAGCTAAAAATATGTTTGATTGTCTCTTAAACGTTTCATCAAGTTAAAGCCAAGAGTTAGTGATCTGCCCCCTTCAAAAATCCCACTCGAAGCAAAAGCACATCGACAACTGCACTAAAATCAACAAGCACATTGCTCCAAGTTCCACGATCAGCACCAAACACAAAAGTTACGAATTCAGACTTCACACCCCAAGTTACTATCAACCGCAAAAATGGAGCAAGCAACATTCTCACAACATTTTGGAAGGTTGAGGATGTTCAAATGAAGCTGGTTAAGCGCCCCGATATATAAGTTGTTTTGATCCAATTTGTTGAACGAATTATCCAGCGTCCCAAATATATAAGTTTGTTTCGATGTTTTACGTGTTGAAATGGCACTCCACCAGTCAAATCAGAGATCAATTCTGACCACCACCCCCGAATACAGTTTTAACCACCAGCGTTATCATACCATCAATTATTCTCAGCGGCTCTCATGCTAATATCTGTGACGCGCTTCTTGGTCAGGATAACATATAATCGGATGGATTCCTTTGCAATCCAATCGCAACGAATCTCACAAGCAGAATATGCATATTTTTTTACCGACTAGCTGGCAGCGAGTCCATACTAGAAAACATTTTCACAACATTTTGGAAGGTGTAGGATGTTCCAGTGAAGCTGGTTAGCTGGTTATCTACCTTGATTTGCTAGGAAAACTTTGCCCAATATACCAAAAGGAACGAAGATAAACGATAAAACGATTACAAAATTTGTTACGAGTACCACATTTTTCACGCGTATCCGTCGCCCCTTACCTTTGTCTAAATCGATTAATTCCGATTATTAATTTCTTATTTTTTTCCTCGCTCAATACAGCAACTCCGGTGTTTTTGTTTCGATCGTCACATTTACTTAGGCAGATATATTAATCTTTTTTTTTTTTTTTTGTAAATTTTATTAATTGGAATTAAACAAGTTTACTGCTACCTATGTGGCAGCTTTACCAGGTTCTACATAAATTTCTACAGCTTAGGCATGGCAATATATACATTACTTTACAAATTAAGCTAAAAAAAATATTTATAATAATCTCGATGGGAGATCATGTGGGTGGAATCTTTTCAGCCTTCTTTTTCGCAGGGGATGGATAAGCCTTCTCGCCAGGGTGTTGGGGTGGGAACCGGTCGCCACATGTATCTTTCCGCATGGGTCCTCAGTACATCGCCTATCTTTGGAATATTAAGATTCCTTTCGATGTCGCTGGTTCTCATGTACCAGGGGGAGTTACATAGTGATCTAACGACCTTACTTTGAGCAACTCTTATTTTGCTCAGATTAGATTTGGCCGTAATTCCGTATACTTGCAACGCATACTTCCAAATTGGGGTCAAGATGGATTTATACAGGCGAACTTTATTTGTTAATGAGAGTTTGTTTCTCGGCGAAAAGAGCCACGACATTTTTGCAGCCTTTGAAAGTACTGCTTTCTTGATCATCGTCGTATGCTTTTGAAACGTTAGTCCTCTGTCCAAAATCACCCCGAGGTATTTGTAGAAGGTCTCGTGTCGAAGTGTGGAGCCGAGCATGGAAATTCCTGAGCAGTTCAAGGGCCTTTTCGTGAATGTAACGCTAGCACATTTGCTGCAATTAATGCCGATATTCCATTTCGTTGCCCACCCCTCGAAGGCCGTCACGTATTCCTGTAAGCCCCTAGTTGCATCACTCATGCTTGTACTTCTGACCATTACCGCGGTGTCATCCGCATAGGTTGCAATGAGAATGTTTTCGTCTTCAACTTCTGTACAGCACCAGGAATCCGGCATATCGGAGGTATACAGCGAATAAAGAGTCGGACCTAAAACACTGCCTTGGGGTACACCTGCTGAGATTGTACGCGTAGACGATTTGTCGCCATCGACAACCACACTGAACTGTCTGTTCGATAGAAAGCTTTTGATAAGAAGAAATAGCTGTGGCGTCAAAAGGGTCTTAAGTTTACTTAGAAGACCATCATGCCATACTCTATCAAAGGCTTGTTGTATATCCATGAATACAGCGGTTGTATACATCTTGTCCTCCATTGACTCCAAAGCAAAGTTTGTCACTCGATGCAGCTGTTCTGGAGTGCCATGACTTTTTCGGAAACCGAACTGCCACTTTGGAATAGCTTGGCTCACGCTTGGAAGTTTGAGGATGCGCTCTAGTATTACCCTTTCCAACATTTTCCCTAGCGCGGGTAGAAGACTAATGGGCCTATATGCATCTACTTCAGTGGGTTGCTTTCCAGGCTTCGGAATCATCGTTATGATTGCCGATTTCCATTTGTTTGGAAAGTGTCCCAGCCTTAGGGCGCTATTAAACAATAGGACTACGAAAAGTACCGCTTTGATGGGAAGGAGTTTAAGCGTCCTGTTGTCTAGGAGGTCCTCACCAGGCGATTTTTTAGGTTTGAGCATTTTAATCTGCGTTACTACCTCTTCCAAAGTAACAGGATTTGTGGGGAGAGCCATTTGAAAAGGTTGGTCCAAGAGTGTTTGCACCCTGTTTCGGTGTTTTGCCGGAGTAAGATTCAATGGCTTAAATCTATCCTCTAAACTGCTTGCAAAGATATCGGCCTTCTCCTGACTGGAGCCGCACCAACCACCAGCCGGATTTCTGATGGGAGCCTTCGGAATAACTTGTCTTTTAAGGTTATTCGTGAGTTTCCACAGCGAGTAGTTAGTCGATGCGTCAGGACTTGCATTTTCCAGCATTTGGTCAAAGTGGTCTTGTTTGTTTTTCACCAGAACTTTGTTAAGACGATTGATAACTTTTTGTAAATGTTGTGGGCGCGTGCGTCTCCTGTTCTGGAAAATTCTCGTCTAGCTCTTCGTTTGAGCTGTATGAGAACTGAAGCGTTTTGTGGAAGTATACTGCGTCTACTCTGAGTAGGAGAATTTCTGCTTCCTGGTGTAGCAAGTGCCGCAGCCACGTTAATTGTGTCCATGAACGTCACTATAGCATCTTCGATGTCTTCTGGATAATTTATGTCGATGTTTAGGTTAATGCTTCTGTCTAGGACATTCCTAAATGTTTCGACAGAGGAGCCGGGATTTATATTGGGGAGTGTGGCTTAATGTTGCAACTAAGGGTAGGTGATCCGAAGATAGATCGTATTTTGTTTCAATTGAAAGTTTATTTATTGGCACCCCATTTACGACAAAAAAATCCAAAGCTGTTGGCGTCAGTCTAGTGTTAGATGAGTAAAAGGTAGGTTCACCTGTAGCTAGAACTTCGCTAGAACTAGTTACGATGGCCTCTTGTAGTCGTTTACCTCGGCTGCATGCCCTTAGGTTGCCCCACCATTGATGCTTTGCATTGTAATCCCCTCCTGCTATACACTTGGGGCCCAATGTGATAAGTAGCTGATCAAAGTCGATTTTAGTCCAAGGCTTATTTGGAGGAAGATACAGAGAAGCTATTTTGATAATACCACCACTCGTTGGTACATCGAGACTGGTGACTTGTACATCAGTGCGCATTGTTGGTTTATTTTGACTGTGGCGAATATTGGCTTTGATGAAGATTGCAGAACCGTCTTTGGCGTTGTTACTTGGATGATTGGCATAATATTGTTCATAGCCTGGAGTGTATACTTTTAGTCCAGGGCGCATATGAGTTTCAGTAATTAGCATGATGTTTATAGGGCGCATATGAGTTTCAGTAATTAGCATGATGTCTATAGAGTGGTCAGTAAGAAAAAGTCGAAGTTCTTCGTTCTTCTGTACTAACCCTCTTGCGTTCCATAATCCGATTTTTAGGTTTGAGACTATTATTTTTTCGAAATCAGAACGTGGACTAGATCACGAAAAGCTTTGTTGGACTCAATCGTTTCCATGACTAATTTAAATAGTTGATCCAATCTTGCGTTAATGTCCAAGATTGCCTTCTCGAGGCTGGCAAGGTTCCTGTTAGAGTTGTATTGCTCCCCAGTGCTTTGAGTGATTGTGCTCCTAGCTGGAACGCTGTAGTTGTTTTCAGATTTAGTTCTTGTCATGTCAGCATAGGAAACTCCATTTCTGACAGCTGACGTCGACGCGTATTGTACATGGCGGATTTCATTATCTCTGTTAATGGTGTAGTTGGGTGGTCTCGGCCCTGGCTTTAATGTTTTACTCAATTCTATTCTGACTTTGCAGCCTTTAAAACTGGCAGGGTGATTCTCCATGCAGTTTGCACATACGTATTGATTGTTTAGGTGTGTCTCACATGATTTTGAACCGGTAGGATGCTCTCCCGCACAATTCCCGCAAACTGGGCTTATATGACAGCAATTGCGGGTGTGGCCAAAATTTTGGCAATTGTAACATTGAGCTATGTCCTTGTTGCGAGTAGCCCTCTCCACTGTAACCCTGTGCCTTCCAATACGGTTTACTTTTAGAGACTCGGCAACTTTCGGAGTCGGCTTAAGATTGACAAAGAACAGATTTTGTCTAGTTTGTGCATTAGTGGCTTCTTCATCGTTGTTTCCACCAGCCAAGATTTCATTCCAGCCAGGCTTCCTTGGGGAGTAGATGTTCAGTACAACAAAGCCTTTGTCTGTGAAGCAGCGCTCTATTTTTTCTCTTGGGACAGTTGAGTGTATGTTCTTCAGCACCAGCCTATATGGTTTTTCCTCACGGAGTTGATGATGCCAAAACTGACAACTCAGGGCAGTCAAGCTACGGACCACACTTCTGAATGACGTTGCATCTGCTGTGTAGACTCGAGAGATACCTGATCTGGAAGTACGTATGTCGTATTTATCTTCAGTGATTATCTGGTTGAGGGTGCTTTCTAGCTTACTGATACTGTTAACATTTGGAACACATATTGGAGGAGGTTTTGGAGCTGCCGTTTGACGCGGATGGTCATTATTTGTGTTGTCGGCGCTAAATTCAATTGATTCCTCATTAGTCTCCAAATCTTCGGTGAGGCTTATTTCTTCAGCTAAAGGTGCGAAACGGTTGTTGCGCAGACTAGTTGAGGGCGAAGCTTGTGTTGTTTTTCCCATAGACGCTCGGGAGATGGTTTCTTTGCTTTTTTTCAATACTGTAGGATCTTTTCCAGAATCGGTAGGGTTCCGCTTCCTGCGTCTAGAAGGCGGCCGGGTCTGAAACGAGCACCCGAGACGGGGAACCTCTGGTGAAGTAGTATAACATGTGGACATACTTATTAAAGAGGAATTAACTGAATCAGTACTTGTGGAAGCTCCCACAGTGTATGTTGATGTTGAACAAACAAGAGAAGTGGTAACTGTATTTGTTACTGTTGAAGCAGAGCTGGTTTTACCAAGATTTGCATTGCCGAAAGGCCAAGAGAATCGTATTGCCTTGAGGCAATCATAGCTCGTATCTCTGCTGGAGTGTTCCAGCGATTTTCTTCATCCTCTCGAATCCGTTCAGCTCTTCCGAGAGCGGCGGATTAGAAGGGGTGTTTTTATCCATTTAATAATTAACTAAATTTTCAACTCGGAAAAAATAGAAATCATATGCATTCACATCAAAACGTGGAGACAAAAGTTTTATTTTCTTATCTCTCGCCGGCCTTTGCGTTAACAAGCGAGAGACAAGACACCAGCCCAATGGGCAGGGACGTACACTAAGTTTTCAGTTTCGCTCTGGTGTTTATTGTTTTTGCGAAGTCCACAGAAACACCGCTTGGCGGACGGTGTCTAAAAATAGATTGCGCACTGATAAGCACAAGCAAAAGAAGTTGAAGATCACTCTTCGGTTTAGATTTGGAGCTGACACGATCGTATTAATTGAACGCATAAACTCGACTGATATATATATATATAAATAACCGCAATACTCATATGTACAAAAAAATATAATTTTATTTTACTGAATGATTACAATATTTTTAGTTGAGAAGAACACCGACCGATTATAATTAGGTCTCAAACTGAACTCTGATAATTACTCTGATTTGATTGACGTTTAAACCTCGGTTTCGAGCTTTTCTAATATGGACTTTAGACTTTAGGGTTCTGATCAAATGAAGAGAGAAAGATTTGGAGTTGCTGACTTTAATAGTCTTCGCATTTCTCTTGGATTCAAGTGCATTCGCTCTTGGATACAAGTGCTCTTAGATTCTTATAATTTTGTTTATTGAAATCTAATACTTCTGTTTTCGGGATTGCGAGTCCGAGCTTTGAACGTGGGAACGCAACGATGATGCGAGGGCTTAAGTATACATTGTTTAAATTAGGCAACGGATGTTTAGTCTACCAGTGGGTGACTTATCAGGTATCTGGTATCTGTTGGGTACATCCAGAGTTGTGTTGGGTGTGTGGGTGTGTTTGGGTGTACATGTTGTATGTGTATTAGTGTGTAGGCATGTGCTTAAGTCTTAGGGACTTATGGATATGTCACTCCCCCAATCATTGAATTTGGCCTGTCCTCAGGTCGTTAAATTTGGATATATCATAACGTTGTTTTCTGGTTGAATATTTTCCTTGACATTAGTTTCAAGGTGCGGATGTTCTTCTTTTTGTTTACAATATTTGACAATAATTTTCTTAGGTATATTTTTAAACTTATATGCTAAATACAGAGTCAAACTAATTATCATGATGACAAAAGTTGTAATGCATATAATTTGGAAAAAGTTGTAGTGTTTTACATGCAATTTTATTATTTCTTTTGTTTCTAAGTGATTTATTGGTTCTAAGCGTGTAACATTGTTGGTGATATAAATCGTTTGTGTAAAATCTGCTACATTATTAGAAATTAGGAATTCATCTATTTGCATGGTACAATTTTTAATTTTAATGATGTTGTTTCCTGATATTAATATTTTGTTGTTTATACAATCTTGGTTGACAACTGTTTCAGGAATATTCCATGTTAAAAGTATATTTGGTTCTATATAATTTATTTATAATTTCTTTGGTTTTAATGTATTTGCATTGAGTTTGCTCTTGTTTAATAAGTCCAACAATACATTTGTCGAATATTAATTTATCTGTATCTTTATGAAATACTGTATCTTATGAAATACGAACTCAAAGAGGTACGAAATTCCATATTTGGAGATATATTTTGAATGTTCTGATCAAAATACTGATATTTATAATCGCAAAAGCACAGAAAATCGATTTTCGGCAAAAATCCAAAATCATCATCAAAAATTGCAAACAATGTGAAAAAAATAGAATTTTTTTTTGAAAACACAATTCGATTGGAATATTAATTACGAACTCAAAGAGGTATGACATGCCATATTTGGAGATATATTTTGAATGTTCTGATCAAAATACTGATATTTATAATCGCAATAACACAGAAAATCGATTTTCGCAAAAAAAATAGAATTTTTTTTTGAAAACACAATTCGATTGGAAATTTAATTACGAACTCAACGAAGTATGACATTCCATATTTGGAGATATATTTTGAATGTTCTGATCAAAATACTGATATTTATAATCGCAAAAACACAGAAAATCGATTTTCGGCAAAAATCCAAAATCATCATCAAAAATTGCAAAAAATGTGAAAAAAATATACTTTTTTTTGAAAACACAATTTAATTACGAACTCAACGAGGTATAAATTCCATATTTGGATATATATTTTGAATGTTCTGATCAAAATACTGATATTTATAATCGCAATAACACAGAAAATCGATTTTTGGCAAAAATCATCATCAAAAATTGCAATTATTGTGAAAAAAATATAATTTTTTTTGAAAACACAATTCGATTGGAAATTTAATTACGAACTCAAAGAGGTACGAAATTCCATATTTGGAGATATATTTTGAATGTTCTGATCAAAATACTGATATTTATAATCGCAAAAGCACAGAAAATCGATTTTCGGCAAAAATCCAAAATCATCATCAAAAATTGCAATAATTGTGAAAAAATAGAATTTTTTTTTGAAAACACAATTCGATTGGAATATTAATTACGAACTCAAAGAGGTATGACATTCCATATTTGGAGATATATTCTGAATGTTCTGATCAAAATACTGATATTTATAATCGCAATAACACAGAAAATCGATTTTTGGCAAAAATCCAAAATCATCATCAATATATTTAATTTAATTTTTTTTTGAAAACACAATTCGATTGGAAATTTAATTACGAACTCAACGAAGTATGACATTCCATATTTGGAGATATATTTTGAATGTTCTGATCAAAATACTGATATTTATAATCGCAAAAACACAGAAAATCGATTTTCGGCAGAAATCCAAAATCATCATAAAAAATTGCAAAAAATGTGAAAAAAATATAATTTTTTTTGAAAACACAATTTAATTACGAACTAAACGAGGTATAAATTCCATATTTGGATATATATTTTGAATGTTCTGATCAAAATACTGATATTTATAATCGCAATAACACAGAAAATCGATTTTTGGCAAAAATCCAAAATCATCATCAAAAATTGCAATTATTGTGAAAAAAATATATTTTTTATTTTGAAAACACAATTCGATTGGAAATTTAATTACGAACTCAAAGAGGTATGACATTCCATATTTGGAGATATATTTTGAATGTTCTGATCAAAATACTGATATTTATAATCGCAAAAGCACAGAAAATCGATTTTCGGCAAAAATCCAAAATCATCATCAAAAATTGCAAACAATGTGAAAAAAATATAATTTTTTTTTGAAAACACAATTCGATTGGAATATTAATTAGGAACTCAAAGAGGTATGACATGCCATATTTGGAGATATATATTGAATGTTCTTATCAAAATACTGATATTTATAATCGCAATAACACAGAAAATCGATTTTTGGCAAAAATCCAAAATCATCATCAATAATTGCAAATAATGTGAAAAAAATATAATTTTTTTTTGAAAACACAATTCGATTGGAAATTTAATTACGAACTCAACGAAGTATGACATTCCATATTTGGAGATATATATGTTGTATAAGTTGTTTTGATCCAATTAGTTGAACGATTTATCCAGCGTCCCAAATATAAAAGTTTGTTTCGATTTTTTACGTGGTTGCACGATTTATCCAGCGTCCCCGTATTTCTCCAGTGGACCGAACGGTTTGCCCTGCACGGTTTTCGGCTTTTCCAAGAGCTTTACATGCCACTTGGCCACATTGAGGAGCTAAACACATGTTTGATTGTCTCTTAAACGTTTCATCAAGTTAGAGCGTAGAGCTAGTCCTCTGCATTTTTCACAAATCCCAGTCGAAAAAAAAGCACATCGACAACTACACTAAAATCAACGAGCACATCGCTCCAAGTTCCACGATCAGCACCAAACACAAAAGCTACGAATTCAGACTTCACACCCCAAGTTACTATCAACCGCAAAAATGGACCAAGCAACATTCCCACAACATTTTAGAAGGTTGAGGATGTTCCAATGAAGCTGGTAAGCATCCCGATATATAAGTTGATTTGATTCAATTGGTTGAACGATTTATCAAGCGTCCCAAAAATATAAGTTTGTTTCGATTTTTTACGTGGTTGCACGATTTATTCAGCGTCCCCGTATTTCTCCAGTGGACCGAATGGTTTGCCCCGCACGGTTTTCGTATTTTCCAAGAACTTTCTAAACCAATTGGCCACATTGAGGAGGTATAAACATGTTTAATTGTCTCTTAAACGTTTTATCGAGTTAGAGCGTAGAGCTAGTCCTCTGCATTTTTCACAAATCCCACTCGAAACAAAAGCACATCGACAACTACACTAAAATCAAAGAGCACATCGCTCCAAGTTCCACGATTAGCACCAAACACAAAAGCTACGAATTCAGACTTCACACCCCAAGTTACTATCAACCGCAAAAATGGAGCAAGCAACATTCGCACAACATTTTGGAAGGTTGAGGATGTTCCAATGAAGCTGGTTAAGCGTCCCGATATATAAGTTGTTTTGATCCAATTGGTTAACCGAATTATCCAGCGTCCCAAATATAAAAGTTTGTTTCGATTTTTTACGTGGTTGCGCGATTTATCCAGCGTCCCCGTATTTCTCCAGTGGACCGAACGGTTTGCCCTGCACGGTTTTCGGCTTTTCCAAGAGCTTTACATGCCACTTGGCCACATTAAGGAGCTAAAAACATGATTGATTGACTCTTAAACGTTTCATCAAGTTAGAGCGTAGAGCTAGTCCTCTGCATCTTTCACAAATCCCACTCGAAACAAAAGCACATCGACAACTACACTAAAATCAACGAGCACATCGCTCCAAGTTCCACGATCAGCACCAAACACAAAAGCTACGAATTCAGACTTCACACCCCAAGTTACTATCAACCGCAAAAATGGAGCAAGCAACATTCTCACAACATTTTGGAAGGTGCAGGATGTTCCAATGAAGCTGGTTAAGCGTCCCGATATATAAGTTGTTTTGATCCAATTGGTTGAACAATTTATCCAACGTCCCAAATATAAAAGTTTGTTTCGATTTTTTACGTGGTTGCACGATTTATCCAGCGTCCCCGTATTTCTCCAGTGGACCGAACGGTTTGCCCTGCACGGTTTTCGTCTTTTCCAAGAGCTTTACATGCCGCTTGGCCACATTGGAGAGCTAAAAATATGTTTGATTGTCTCTTAAACGTTTCATCAAGTTAAAGCCAAGAGTTAGTGATCTGCCCCCTTCAAAAATCCCACTCGAAGCAAAAGCACATCGACAACTGCACTAAAATCAACAAGCACATTGCTCCAAGTTCCACGATCAGCACCAAACACAAAAGTTACGAATTCAGACTTCACACCCCAAGTTACTATCAACCGCAAAAATGGAGCAAGCAACATTCTCACAACATTTTGGAAGGTTGAGGATGTTCCAATGAAGCTGGTTAAGCGCCCCGATATATAAGTTGTTTTGATCCAATTTGTTGAACGAATTATGCAGCGTCCCAAATATATAAGTTTGTTTCGATGTTTTACGTGTTGAAATGGCACTCCACCAGTCAAATCAGAGATCAATTCTGACCACCACCCCCGAATACAGTTTTAACCACCAGCGTTATCATACCATCAATTATTCTCAGCGGCTCTCATGCTAATATCTGTGACGCGCTTCTTGGTCAGGATAACATATAATCGGATGGATTCTTTGCAATCCAATCGCAACGAATCGCACAAGCAGAATATGCATATTTTTTTACCGACTAGCTGGCAGCGAGTCCATACTAGAAAACATTTTCACAACATTTTGGAAGGTGTAGGATGTTCCAGTGAAGCTGGTTAGCTGGTTATCTACCTTGATTTGCTAGGAAAACTTTGCCCAATATACCAAAAGGAACGAAGATAAACGATAAAACGATTACAAAATTTGTTACGAGTACCACATTTTTCACGCGTATCCGTCGCCCCTTACCTTTGTCTAAATCGATTAATTCCGATTATTAATTTCTTATTTTTTTCCTCGCTCAATACAGCAACTCCGGTGTTTTTGTTTCGATCGTCACATTTACTTAGGCAGATATATTAATCTTTTTTTTTTTTTGTTGTAAATTATATTAATTGGAATTAAACAAGTTTACTGCTACCTATGTGGCAGCTTTACCAGGTTCTACATAAATTTCTACAGCATAGGCATGGCAATATATACATTACTTTACAAATTAAGCTAAAAAAAATATTTATAATAATCTCGATGGGAGATCATGTGGGTGGAATCTTTTCAGCCTTCTTTTTCGCAGGGGATGGATAAGCCTTCTCGCCAGGGTGTTGGGGTGGGAACCGGTCGCCACATGTATCTTTCCGCATGGGTCCTCAGTACATCGCCTATCTTTGGAATATTAAGATTCCTTTCGATGTCGCTGGTTCTCATGTACCAGGGGGAGTTACATAGTGATCTAACGACCTTACTTTGAGCAACTCTTATTTTGCTCAGATTAGATTTGGCCGTAATTCCGTATACTTGCAACGCATACTTCCAAATTGGGGTCAGGATGGATTTATACAGGCGAACTTTATTTGTTAATGAGAGTTTGTTTCTCGGCGAAAAGAGCCACGACATTTTTGCAGCCTTTGAAAGTACTGCTTTCTTGATCATCGTCGTATGCTTTTGAAACGTTAGTCCTCTGTCCAAAATCACCCCGAGGTATTTGTAGAAGGTCTCGTGTCGAAGTGTGGAGCCGAGCATGGAAATTCCTGAGCAGTTCAAGGGCCTTTTCGTGAATGTAACGCTAGCACATTTGCTGCAATTAATGCCGATATTCCATTTCGTTGCCCACCCCTCGAAGGCCGTCACGTATTCCTGTAAGCCCCTAGTTGCATCACTCATGCTTGTACTTCTGACCATTACCGCGGTTCATCCGCATAGGTTGCAATGAGAATGTTTTCGTCTTCAACTTCTGTACAGCACCAGGAATCCGGCATATCGGAGGTATACAGCGAATAAAGAGTGGGACCTAAAACACTGCCTTGGGGTACACCTGCTGAGATTGTACGCGTAGACGATTTGTCGCCATCGACAACCACACTGAACTGTCTGTTCGATAGAAAGCTTTTGATAAGAAGAAATAGCTGTGGCGTCAAAAGGGTCTTAAGTTTACTTAGAAGACCATCATGCCATACTCTATCAAAGGCTTGTTGTATATCCATGAATACAGCGGTTGTATACATCTTGTCCTCCATTGACTCCAAAGCAAAGTTTGTCACTCGGTGCAGCTGTTCTGGAGTGCCATGACTTTTTCGGAAACCGAACTGCCACTTTGGAATAGCTTGGCTCACGCTTGGAAGTTTGAGGATGCGCTCTAGTATTACCCTTTCCAACATTTTCCCTAGCGCGGGTAGAAGACTAATGGGCCTATATGCATCTACTTCAGTGGGTTGCTTTCCAGGCTTCGGAATCATCGTTATGATTGCCGATTTCCATTTGTTTGGAAAGTGTCCCAGCCTTAGGGCGCTATTAAACAATAGGACTACGAAAAGTACCGCTTTGATGGGAAGGAGTTTAAGCGTCCTGTTGTCTAGGAGGTCCTCACCAGGCGATTTTTTAGGTTTGAGCATTTTAATCTGCGTTACTACCTCTTCCAAAGTAACAGGATTTGTGGGGAGAGCCATTTGAAAAGGTTGGTCCAAGAGTGTTTGCACCCTGTTTCGGTGTTTTGCCGGAGTAAGATTCAATGGCTTAAATCTATCCTCTAAACTGCTTGCAAAGATATCGGCCTTCTCCTGACTGGAGCCGCACCAACCACCAGCCGGATTTCTGATGGGAGCCTTCGGAATAACTTGTCTTTTAAGGTTATTCGTGAGTTTCCACAGCGAGTAGTTAGTCGATGCGTCAGGACTTGCATTTTCCAGCATTTGGTCAAAGTGGTCTTGTTTGTTTTTCACCAGAACTTTGTTAAGACGATTGATAACCTTTTGTAAATGTTGTGGGCGCGTGCGTCTCCTGTTCTGGAAAATTCTTGTCTAGCTCTTCGTTTGAGCTGTATGAGAACTGAAGCGTTTTGTGGAAGTATACTGCGTCTACTCTGAGTAGGAGAATTTCTGCTTCCTGGTGTAGCAAGTGCCGCAGCCACGTTAATTGTGTCCATGAACGTCACTATAGCATCTTCGATGTCTTCTGGATAATTTATGTCGATGTTTAGGTTAATGCTTCTGTCTAGGACATTCCTAAATGTTTCGACAGAGGAGCCGGGATTTATATTGGGGAGTGTGGCTTAATGTTGCAACTAAGGGTAGGTGATCCGAAGATAGATCGTATTTTGTTTCAATTGAAAGTTTATTTATTGGCACCCCATTTACGACAAAAAAATCCAAAGCTGTTGGCGTCAGTCTAGTGTTAGATGAGTAAAAGGTAGGTTCACCTGTAGCTAGAACTTCGCTAGAACTAGTTACGATGGCCTCTTGTAGTCGTTTACCTCGGCTGCATGCCCTTAGGTTGCCCCACCATTAATGCTTTGCATTGTAATCCCCTCCTGCTATACACTTGGGGCCCAATGTGATAAGTAGCTGATCAAAGTCGATTTTAGTCCAAGGCTTATTTGGAGGAAGATACAGAGAAGCTATTTTGATAATACCACCACTCGTTGGTACATCGAGACTGGTGACTTGTACATCAGTGCGCATTGTTGGTTTATTTTGACTGTGGCGAATATTGGCTTTGATGAAGATTGCAGAACCGTCTTTGGCGTTGTTACTTGGATGATTGGCATAATATTGTTCATAGCCTGGAGTGTATACTTTTAGTCCAGGGCGCATATGAGTTTCAGTAATTAGCATGATGTCTATAGAGTGGTCAGTAAGAAAAAGTCGAAGTTCTTCGTTCTTCTGTACAACCCTCTTGCGTTCCATAATCCGATTTTTAGGTTTGAGACTATCATTTTTTCGAAATCAGAACGTGGACTAGATCACGAAAAGCTTTGTTGGACTCAATCGTTTCCATGACTAATTTAAATAGTTGATCCAATCTTGCGTTAATGTCCAAGATTGCCTTCTCGAGGCTGGCAAGGTTCCTGTTAGAGTTGTATTGCTCCCCAGTGCTTTGAGTGATTGTGCTCCTAGCTGGAACGCTGTAGTTGTTTTCAGATTTAGTTCTTGTCATGTCAGCATAGGAAATTCCATTTCTGACAGCTGACGTCGACGCGTATTGTACATGGCGGATTTCATTATCTCTGTTAATGGTGTAGTTGGGTGGTCTCGGCCCTGGCTTTAATTTTTACTCAATTCTATTCTGACTTTGCAGCCTTTAAAACTGCAGGGTGATTCTCCATGCAGTTTGCACATACGTATTGATTGTTTAGGTGTGTCTCACATGATTTTGAACCGGTAGGATGCTCTCCCGCACAATTCCCGCAAACTGGGCTTATATGACAGCAATTGCGGGTGTGGCCAAAATTTTGGCAATTGTAACATTGAGCTATGTCCTTGTTGCGAATAGCCCTCTCCAATGTAACCCTGTGCCTTCCAATACGGTTTACTTTTAGAGACTCGGCAACTTTCGGAGTCGGCTTAAGATTGACAAAGAACAGATTTTGTCTAGTCTGTGCATTAGTGGCTTCTTCATCGTTGTTTCCACCAGCCAAGATTTCATTCCAGCCGGCTTCCTTGGGGAGTAGATGTTCAGTACAACAAAGCCTTTGTCTGTGAAGCAGCGCTCTATTTTTTCTCTTGGGACAGTTGAGTGTATGTTCTTCAGCACCAGCCTATATGGTTTTTCCTCACGGAGTTGATGATGCCAAAACTGACAACTCAGGGCAGTCAAGCTACGGACCACACTTCTGAATGACGTTGCATCTGCTGTGTAGACTCGAGAGATACCTGATCTGGAAGTACGTATGTCGTATTTATCTTCAGTGATTATCTGGTTGAGGGTGCTTTCTAGCTTACTGATACTGTTAACATTTGGAACACATATTGGAGGAGGTTTTGGAGCTGCCGTTTGACGCGGATGGTCATTATTTGTGTTGTCGGCGCTAAATTCAATTGATTCCTCATTAGTCTCCAAATCTTCGGCTTATCTTCGGCTACTATTAGGCTTATTTCTTCAGCTAAAGGTGCGAAACGGTTGTTGCGCAGACTAGTTGAGGGAGAAGCTTGTCTTGTTTTTCCCATAGACGCTCGGGAGATGGTTTCTTTGCTTTTTTTCAATACTGTAGGATCTTTTCCAGAATCGGTAGGGTTCCGCTTCCTGCGTCTAGAAGGCGGCCGGGTCTGAAACGAGCACCCGAGACGGGGAACCTCTGGTGAAGTAGTATAACATGTGGACATACTTATTAAAGAGGAATTAACTGAATCAGTACTTGTGGAAGCTCCCACAGTGTATGTTGATGTTGAACAAACAAGAGAAGTGGTAACTGTATTTGTTACTGTTGAAGCAGAGCTGGTTTTACCAAGATTTGCATTGCCGAAAGGCCAAGAGAATCGTATTGCCTTGAGGCAATCATAGCTCGTATCTCTGCTGGAGTGTTCCAGCGATTTTCTTCATCCTCTCGAATCCGTTCAGCTCTTCCGAGAGCGGCGGATTAGAAGGGGTGTTTTTATCCATTTAATAATTAACTAAATTTTCAACTCGGAAAAAATAGAAATCATATGCATTCACATCAAAACGTGGAGACAAAAGTTTTATTTTCTTATCTCTCGCCGGCCTTTGCGTTAACAAGCGAGAGACAAGACACCAGCCCAATGGGCAGGGACGTACACTAAGTTTTTAGTTTCGCTCTGGTGTTTATTGTTTTTGCGAAGTCCACAGAGACACCGCTTGGCGGACGGTGTCTAAAAATAGATTGCGCACTGATAAGCACAAGCAAAAGAAGTTGAAGATCACTCTTCGGTTTAGATTTGGAGCTGACACGACCGTATTAATTGAACGCATAAACTCGACTGATATATATATATATATATATATAAATAACCGCAATACTCATATGTAAAAAAAATATAATTTTATTTTACTGAATGATTACAATATTTTTAGTTGAGAAGAACACCGACCGATTATAATTAGGTCTCAAACTGAACTCTGATAATTACTCTGATTTGATTGACGTTCAAGCCTCGGTTTCGAGCTTTTCTAATATGGACTTTAGACTTTAGGGTTCTGATCAAATGAAGAGAGAAAGATTTGGAGTTGCTGACTTTAATAGTCTTCGCATTTCTCTTGGATTCAAGTGCATTCGCTCTTGGATACAAGTGCTCTTAGATTCTTATAATTTTGTTTATTGAAATCTAATACTTCTGTTTTCGGGATTGCGAGTCCGAGCTTTGAACGTGGGAACGCAACGATGATGCGAGGGCTTAAGTATAGATTGTTTAAATTAGGCAACGGATGTTTAGTCTACCAGTGGGTGACTTATCAGGTATCTGGTATCTGTTGGGTACATCCAGAGTTGTGTTGGGTGTGTTTGGGTGTACATGTTGTATGTGTATTAGTGTGTAGGCATGTGCTTAAGTCTTAGGGACTTATGGATATGTCACTCCCCCAATCATTGAATTTGGCCTGTCCTCAGGTCGTTAAATTTGGATATATCATAACGTTGTTTTCTGGTTGAATATTTTCCTTGACATTAGTTTCAAGGTGCGGATGTTCTTCTATTTGTTTACAATATTTGACAATAATTTTCTTAGGTATATTTTTAAACTTATATGCTAAATACAGAGTCAAACTAATTATCATGATGACAAAAGTTGTAATGCATATAATTTGGAAAAAGTTGTAGTGTTTTACATGCAATTTTATCATTTCTTTTGTTTCTAAGTGATTTATTGGTTCTAAGCGTGTAACATTGTTGGTGATATAAATCGTTTGTGTAAAATCTGCTACATTATTAGAAATTAGGAATTCATCTATTTGCATGGTACAATTTTTAATTTTAATGATGTTGTTTCCTGATATTAATATTTTGTTGTTTATACAATCTTGGTTGACAACTGTTTCAGGAATATTTCATGTTAAAAGTATATTTGGTTCTATATAATTTATTTAAAATTTCTTTGGTTTTAATGTATTTGCATTGAGTTTGCTCTTGTTTAATAAGTCCAACAATACATTTGTCGAATATTAATTTATCTGTATCTTTATGAAATACTTGGTTATTGAATACATAAAACTTATCGAATATTTGCTCGGTTAGAATATAGTTATGTTCATCTGGGTACGGAACTATTTGAAATATCGGAACTTTAGTAACCTCGCTAGGAACGTGGGATATAATCAAAATTACGTTCGTGTCTGTCTTGAGCCAAGTTGATGTTTTTATCTTTAGCATTTTCTCCGAATTTATGTGTTTCAAATAATCATGTTTTAGTAATTTTGGGTTAAAGATCCCTAATCTGGTTAATTGCATACCTAACTCGATGTCTTCTATGTATTCTGTAAACTGCTGTAGGTTGAATATCAGTATCGCAATTTGTTGGTTCTTTTCTTTTTCCACCTTGAGCTTATTAATTATGTCTATACCGCTGTTGATTATGTCGATAACCATGTTTAGATCATGGGTTTTAACGGAGTCTTCTGACATGTTATTAATTTTTTAATTTAATTATAATTTTTTTTTTTAATTTAATTATATAATTTTCTCCTCCCTGTCGTCTTCATCTAATGTACCAAATAAGTATTTATATGCCTTCCCTACTACGTCCAAGAGACCTCTTTTACTTCTGTTAATAATTCTTAATCCATTTATTTCCCGTTTTAGTTTATCGACTAAATATTGTATCTGAGGTACATTGTGATAGTCATTTGCTTCAGTTACTAGATTTTCGAACATAAGCATTGTCTTTGTTATGTTTATACTCAAATAGTGGTATTCGTAGCTGGTTGGAATTTCCATCGTTCCGGTTTGGAATATAAGGTATCCATTTTTCGCACTTATTGGGTTTACTTCGATGTTGCTGCATTTGACCATAGTGATAAGTGACAACATGCAACTAAGCATTATTAGAAATATATTGCGTACTTAGCGCTTCTCTGGCTGGTCTGGAATTATCGTATTTACTCTTATTAATCTTTTTTGTTTCTTGAATTTTGATTTATAATGAACGATTTTCCTGCCGCGGTTTGTTTCCTCAAAATGTTTACTGTCTACTTGTTCAATTCTTCCTGTCTTTTTAAATGGATTGGTGATTTTACTCTTCACGAGTGGAGCCTGTCTATATTTTATATCAACTTCAAAATCATGCCTATTCTTATTTAGATATTCGATCTTATCAATTTTGTTTTGTTGTATGTTAAATTCTGGGCTGCCTGCATATAGAAAAATGTCTGCCGGAGATCGTTTTGTACTATTATGTTTAGTTTTATGATTATAGACGTATAAGGTTGTTTCGAACCTTGTAAACCTATCTTCGATATTTTGTTCACTACCGATGATTCTTAGCTTTTCGTTTACGGTCTTGTGAAATCTTTCTATATCGGATACACCATTTTTGCTGGTTACAGAAATTTGTACGCCTTCGGATCTTAACCAATTTTGCAAAGCTATGCACATAAAAGCTGAATCTTTGTCTGCTTTAATTTCTTGTGGCTTTCCCATATCATTGAATGTTTTAGTAATGGCTCTTTTCGCTTCTAGCCAATCTCTACTTTTTACTTCAACTAGGGAGGCAAATTTTGAATAAATATCAATACAAGATAAGAAGATCTGGTTACCCGTGAAATAAAAATCTATCACATATGTTTCCCTTGTGTTAAATATTTCTGGTGTTGTTTCAAATGTCAATTTAATGTCTCGATGTTCTGTTTTTGCTAGATTACAGATCTCACATTCATTAATAATGTTTTGAATTAGCTTTTGACTATCTGGGTAATAGTATTCTTCTTTAAACCAATTAATGGTTTTTTCTATACCTGGGTGTAAAACTTCCTTATGTCTCTTTAAGATTAAATCCTTAAATTCTGTATAAGTTAATATATCAATTAGCTTCGTGGTACATCTCAATAGTTTTGTGAAATTGTTAGGGCTTATGAGTTCAGTAAATGCCCTCTGGAAGATCAGAAAATCCTCATCATTAGGGAAGTAAATTGCGCTTTTCTTGGTGCACACATATTCCTTAATGAGGGTTTTGGAGAGTTCAAGTGTCATTTCTTTATAGATTATTTTAATCTTTAGTTTTTGAAAGTAGTGACTTACACTTGTTGTGTCACTGTCGCCTTTTTCTATCTCTATTTGTCTAGAAAATAAATTGATTGGTCTCTCCGTTATGGATATGTAATTTAGATTATCTTCATTAGCACTATGTATAGTTGCGTCTGCGCTGTTTGCGACTTCGCCAACCATGACTTCTTCTATTTTTGTGCGGGAAAGAGCATCCGCGACATAGTTTTCTTTGCCTGGAAGATATTTTATTTTATAATCGAATTTATTAAGTTCGATTTTCCACCTTTGTAATTTCATGTTTGGCTCTTTGATATTATTCAGCCATACCAATGGCTTGTGATCACTCATTATTTCAAATGGCCTGCCAAATAAGTATGACCTGAAATATTTTGTCGCCCAAACTATAGCTAACAATTCTTTTTCAATGGTAGCATAGTTGATTTCGTGTTCGTTCAGCGTTCTGCTGGCATAACAAACGGGCTTATGATTCTGTGAGAGCACTGCACCAATAGCTACATTACTCGCGTCAGATGTTAGAGAAAAAGGCTTCGAAAAATCGGGGTAGATTAATATCGGATCTGAAGTTATCAAAACCTTTAGTTTTTCAAATGATTCGATGTAGTCTTAACACTTAATATCTATTACAGCACCTTTCTTTAGTTTGAGGGTCATGGGCTTAACTATCTTGGCAAAGTTAGGAATAAACTTGCGATAGAACCCACATAATCCCAAAAATGATTTGATCTGTTTAGGTGTCATAGGTAACGGAAAATTAGTGATTGCATTGGTTTTGCTTGGGTTTGGTTTAATGCCATTTGTTGTGACAATATGTCCCAGGAATTCAGTTTCTTTTTTCATGAATTCACATTTGTCTAGCTGCAACTTCAAGTTGGCGTCTCTCAGTTTCTCAAAGACTTTCTTTAGAGATAAAATATGTTCCTCCAATGAAGTGGAGTAAACAATAATATCGTCCAAATAAACTAAACAATCTTTGTAAATCAAATCTTCCAAAAGATTATTCATACATCTCTGAAATGTAGCTGGAGCATTCTTTAGGCCAAAAGGCATACGTGTATATTCGTAATGCCCATGCTTAGTTGAAAAGGCTGTTTTTGCAATAAAATTTTCGTCCATCTGGATTTGGTGGTGTGTTACATCACTGTCCACTGTGTCACTGACAACTTTTGAAGTGAGGCATTTTGGTAATGCGGTCTCCTTCTTATGTTGTTGATGCTTTGGTTTAAGGCACTTAGGTGCGGTCTTAACCTTTTGCATCTTTGGATTTCCTCCACTGGAGTGGAATCATCCTTTTGTTGTGGGTCGAGGCATTTAGATGCGGTTTCGCCCTTCTTTTCTCCATACACAAACTTAAAGGTTCTTGAACCTAAAGTTACCGTCTCGTTATCATAATCTATCTTAGCTTTCGTATATTCTAGATATTTTCGACCTAACAGGAAATCATAATTGTCGGAAAATTTGTGGATATAGAATTTCTGAACAGACGGACATACTGAAGTGGGTTTCATGATTATGCTTTTCTTTAATTTTATTGCCCCTTTAATGGTATACACTGTTAGATCTTCTTCTTTTTCTTCTAAATTTTCAAAATTTTCCCTTATGATATTGATGGATGAACCTGTGTCGATCATTCCCTTGTAAATTTTGTTATGATAACCTATTCTTACATGGGGACTGGTACGTCCTCCTGTGTCACTTGAGTGTCCGAGGCAGTTTGATGAAAATTTACATCCATTCTACTTTGGCCACTTTGACTCTCGCGTTGTCTTTTTACCGGCATCTGACCGTTAGTATTATTTGAAGTTGAAGGTTGGAAATTAAGGGAATTGTTAAGAGGATTGTTTTGTTGGCCTTGTGTTAACTCCCTTCAAAACGTGTAATAATTTCCCCTCTGATTAACCGGTATGGGACGAGTGGAGTACTGATTTTGATTTATTGTAGGTTGATTTGAATTTTGATGTTGCGTATTGTTATTCTGATTCGTTCCAGGATAATAATTGCTGTGATTGTAATTTCTATTATTGTAATATCTTTGATTATTGCTTTGACTATGATTTCCCCTGTTCCTGCGTCTGTTCCCTTCTTATCTATTAAAACGCTGATTTTCTGGACTGGCGTCATAGAGGCCTAGCTCCATTGAAGCTTGTTTTAATTTATAAATAGTATCGATATCTTTGCGTGCCAATGACATATAAATTCTATCCGGCAGTTTTCGATCTATTACAGATTTAACAGTTCTTTTTAACATTTCAGTGTAATTTGATTTATCTACAGGGTCGCTTTCTAATTCTAACTTGTCAAACATAATCCAATATTGCGATTCGAGCTTCTCAATGAACTTACAGATGCTTCCGGGGTATGATGTATCCTCCAGTTGTCTTATAAGTTGTATGTAGGGCCTGTGATCCTTGAATGCCATCGCCAGGACTGTCTTTGTATCCAGCAATGTGTTTACTCTTTCTTGGGTCACGACCTCCAATGCTGCATCCACTAGTAACCGTTTCACTGCTCCGTAGATAACGTTTGCTTGTCTGGCATCTTGGGTAGGTTAAGCGTCCCGATATGTAAGTTGTTTTGATCCAATTGGTTGAACCATTTATCCAGCGTCCCAAATATATAAGTTTGATTCAATTTTTTACGTGGTTGCACGATTTATCCAGCGTCCCCGTATTTCTCCAAGGGGCCACATTGAGGAGCTAAAAACATTTTTGATTGTCTCTTAAATGTTTCATCGAGTTAGAGCCAAGAGTTAGTCATCTGCGCCCTTCACAAATCCAACTCGAAGCAAAAGCACATCGACAACTGCACTAAAATCAACGAGCACATCGCTCCAAGTTCCACGATCAGCACCAAACACAAAAGCTACGAATTCAGACTTCACACCCCAAGTTACTATCAACCGCAAAATGGAGAAGGCAACATTCTCACAACATTTTGGAAGGTTGAGGATGTTCCAGTGAAGCTGGTTATCTACCTCGATTTGCGAGAAAAACTTTGTCCAATATACCAAAAGAAACGAAGATAAACGATAAAAAGATGACAAAATTTGTTACGAGTACCACATTTTTCAAGCGTAATCCGTCGCCAATTACCTTTGTCTAAATCGATAATTAGTTTTTTATTTGTTTCCTCGCTCAATACAGCGATCCCGGTGTTTTTGTTCCGATCGTCTCATTTATTCAGGCAGATATATTACTCTGGGCTGAATTCCAGGTTTTCTTACAAGATCGTCATCGAAAGCTCAAGGCGATTAAAGATATTTAAGTCAAACGCTCAAGCCAGAGAACTGCGGACTGACAATAGCTCGCGGGCGATCCAGACCTTTAAGAACCGTAAGAAAACTATCCAACCCAATTAGAGTGGCAAATATATATAAAACCACAGCATTAGTGTTTAAGCTGTATTGCCAGAACGCATCTTCTTAGGGATTACACCAGCACGCATTACTGCATTACTTACAGAGGAAGCCACAACACACTTATGCACCGAAATGGCAATCCACCAGTCCAATCAGAGGTCAAAACTGACCACCACCCCCGTATACACTTTTAATTACCAGGAAGATATAAAGTCCACTCCATTAACAAATCAACCGAACGTTTCTAGATGTAAACACTCAAGGGTCCTCATGAGTACGGCTTTAATCAAATACTCAGCACACGCACTTATTGACTCGGGTTCGGAGGCAACCTTAACCTTTATTTCAGAACGCTTGTTCAACTTGCTTAAGTTACATTTTAAATCTACACATCACTTTTGCGGCTAAGCCCCGTAAGCGTCAACTCAACATAGGTTTTCCCGTCAAGCCCCACAATTAATTTAAAACTTCTGCATATATAGTGCCACAACTGGCCAAGAATATCCAATCCTGTACTTTACCTGAAGAATCTTTAAAACATATGCAGCCTTTGCAACTAGCAGACCCAAATTTCTTTATTTATTCAGACGTTTTCCACATCCTGTCTAAAGTGATGCGATAATTTGGTTCTTAAATTACTTTTGTGCAATTTATCAAGCGACCCTGTATCGCACTCAAAGCAAAAGCACATCGACAACTGCAATAAAATCAACAAGCACATCGCTTCAAGTTGCACGATCAGCACCAAACACATAAGCTACGAATTCAGACTTTACACCCCAAGTTATTAATCAACCGCAAAAATGCAAGCAACATTCTCACAACATTTTGGAAGGTTGAGGATGTTCCAGTGAAGCTGGTTAGCTGGTTCGCTACGTCGATTTGCGAAGAAAACGTTGTCCAACATAAAAAAGGAAAGCAGATAACGATAAAACGATGACATGATTTGTTACGAGTACCACCACATTTTTTACGCGTAATCCGTCGCCGATTACCTTTGTCTAAATCAATTATTTCCGATTATTAATTTCTTATTTTTTTCCTCGCTCTTTACAGCAACCCCGGTGTTCCTACCCAAGTAGAGCGGCAAAAATATAAAAAGCAGATTTAGTGTTTAAGCTATATTGCAGATCGCAGATCGACGTACGTTTCGAAAACAAGAGGCTGCTGGTCAACAAAAATTGACACGTCTAACTAAGATTGCTTGCATATATTTCTGTGCTCTGCCAAGTTGTCAAAAATAACTCTCTCGTGCACCGAAATGGCACTACACCAGTCCAATCAGAGGCCAATCCTGACCACCACCCCCGTATACACTTTTAACCACCAGGAAGATATAAAGTCCACTCCATTAACAACTCAACCGCATGTGCAAACGTTTCTAGATTTAAACACTCAGGGTGTCCACATGAAATCGGCTTTAATTAAATACTCACCACACGTACTTATTGACTCGAGTTTGAAGGCGACCTTTATTTCAAAACTTTTGTTCAACTTGCTTATGTTGAATTTTAAATCTAGCCATGCCTAAGGCTTCACTTCTGCGGCTAAGCCCCGTAAGCGTCAACTCAACATAGGTTTTCCCGTCAAGCCCCACATCCAATTTAAAACTTCTGCATATATAGTGCCACAACTGACCAAGAATCTCCAATCCTGTACTTTACTTGAAGAATATTTGAAGCACGACGTTTTGATTGGTGCCGATATAATACCATCGATTATTTTCAGCGGCTCTCATTCTAATATCTGTGACGCGCTTCTTGGGCAGGATACCTACCCCATATTCGGATGGATTCTTTGCGGTCCAATCGCAACGAATACCACAAGCAGAATATTCTCATTTTATTAACGACTAGCTGTTAGCGAGTCCAGACTAGAAAACATTTTCACAACATCTAGCTGGTTATCTACTTCAATTTGCGAGGAAAACATTGTCCGATATACCAAAAGGAACGAAGATAAACGATAAAACGATTATATAATTTGTTACGAGTACCACATTTTTCACGCGTAATCCGTCGCCCCTTACCTTTGTCTAAATCGATTAATTCCAATTATTATATATTTATTTTTTTCCTTGCTCAATACAGCGACCCGGGTGTTTTTGTTTCGATCGTCACATTTTTCACGTGTTGTCCTGTCCTGCGCCTCCACATCCTCCGCATCATCTAAAGTGATGCCATAATTTGGTTCTTACTTTTGTTCGCTTTATCGAGCGACCCTGTATATTTCAAAATCAACAAACCTTATCTTTTGATTAATTTGGGCGTCTGCTTTATCCAGCGAATTTAGTTATATTTTATATTAAATACAAAATATTTTAATCGATCCAAAGAGTTGCACGCTTATCCAGCGTCCCAATATATACGCTGTTTCGATCTCGGTTGCACGTTTTATCCAGCGTCCCAAATACAATGATCAAATTGGTTGCACCAAATATCGATTTTTCGAGGACAGAGTAAAACCACAGCAGACACAAGTCCGTTAATCCACACAAGTATTAGGCGACTCGATCAGATCACAGACCTATGGGACAAGGTGGAGACGAAATACTAGGAGTGCTCCGAAGTTCTCTTTGCTCTGAGCTCCACAGACACAATAACAGTCATGCAATCCAAGTATGACTACTGTTATGCCGTTTACGGGCGATGTACAGCAAGCCTCTACAATATCATTAAAAAAGGTTAACGCTCGCAGCAGTCCGCAAAGGCATCATATCCCGCACCTCATCAGGGAGTGTGTCGCTTACTCCCAGTCTAGTGCGACAGTTTCAGTGGAGAGTAGTCCATAGGCCCACGTTTCGGGACCGTTTCTCCGCCATTTACATACACAACCCTCGGCTGTCAGAAGTTGAGAAATTGCTCCACCTCAATGGAAAACTAGTGGTGACGCTAAATCCATTGTGGCCTTATCGCCCTTAAACAATAATGGGTTCGAATCATTATGGAAAAATCTGCAGAATCGTTGCAAAACAAGAGGCTGCTGGTCAACAGACAGCTTTAGATTTTGTTTATTTGTATCAGTTTACAATTTAATTTACAGTTAGATATCACAATTTAAGGTTGTTTAACAGCTTTAAATATATTAAAAATTGACACGTCTAACTGAAATTGCTTGCATATGTTTCTGTTCTCTGCCAAGTTGCCAAAAATAACGCTGTCTCTAAGGAACCAATCCCTTAAGAGTAAGACATATATATCACTCTGCGCTGAGTTCCAGGCCTTACAAGATCGTCATCAAACGCTCGAGGCGATTGGAGATTTCCAAGTCAAACGCTCAAGCCAGAGCACTATGGACTGACCATAGCTCGCGGGCGTCCACACTTTTGCAAATAGAGTGACAATAACTCTACAATACTCTTAACTTTGTTCGCAAGAAAACTATCCTATCCAAGTAGAGCGGGAAAAAAATATTAAACAGCAGATTTTGTGTTTAACCTGTATTGCCAGAACGCATCTTCTTAGGGATTGCACTAGCAATCTATAGCAATATATAGTCCACTTCATTAACAAATCAAACGAATGTGCAAACGTTTCTGGATTTAAACACTCAAGGGGTCCTCTTGAGTACGGCTTTAATTAAATACTCTGCACACGCACTTATTGACTTGGGTTTTGAGGCAACGTTTATTTCAGAACGTTTGTTCAACTTGCTTAAGTTGCTTTTTGAATCCACCCATGCTGCCGGCTTCACTGTTGCGGGTCAGCCCCGTAAGCGCTGTCAACTCAGCATAGGTTCTCCCGTCAAACCTTACATCCATATTAAAACTTCTGCATATGTAGTGCCACAACATACCCAAATTTCTAACGGAGTTCGTATATTGACGTTCTGATTAGTGCTGATTTCCTACCATCAATCAATATATTTGGCACATGCCGCCTTTGCAACTAGCGGACCCAAATATCTAAATGAGTTTGCAGATCGTTTGCAGAGATTGGTGCCGATATCCTACCATCGGGCATTCTCAGCTTGTTCTATTCCAATAAATTTGGCAAGCAATTGGCCAGAAGACCAGATTCTTTGCCGTCCAATCGAAACGAACCCTACAAGCAGAATATGCTTATTTTATTTGCGACTAACATACCCAAATTTCTAACGGAGTTGGCAGATCGACGTTCTGATTGGTGCCGATATCATACCATTGATTATTCTCAGCGGCTCTCATTCTAATATCTGTGACGCGCTTCTTGGACAGGATACCTACCCCATATTCGGATGTATTCTTTGCGGTCAAATCGCAACGAATACCACAAGCAGAATATGCTCATTTTATTACCGACTTGCTGTCATAGAGTCCAGACTAAAAAACATTCTCACAACATGTTGGATTATCTAGCTGGTTATCTACTTCAATTTGCGAGGAAAACATTGTCCAATATACCAAAAGGAACGAAGATAAACGATAAAACGATTACAAAATCGGTTACGAGTACAACATTTTTTACGCGTAATCCGTCGCCCCTTACCTTTGTCTAAATCGATTAATTCCGATTATTATATTTTTATTTTTTTCCTTGCTCAATACAGCGACCCGGGTGTTTTTGTTCCGATCGTCACATTTTTCACGTGTTGTCCTGCGCCTCTACATCCTGTCTAAAGTGATGCCATAATTTGGTTCTTACTTTTGTTCGCTTTATCGAGCGACCCTGTATATTTCAAAATCAACAAACCTTATCTTTTGATTAATTTGGGTGTCTGCTTTATCCAGCGACTTTAGTTATATTTTATATTAAATACGAAATATTTTAATCGATCCAAAGAGTTGCACGCTATCCAGCGTCCCAATATATACGCTGTTTCGATCTTGGTTGCACGTTTTATCCAGCTTCCCAAATACAATGAGTTAGATCGATCAAATTGCTTGCACCAAATATCGATTTTTCGAGGACAGTGTAAAACCACAGATACAAGCCCGTTAATCCACACAAGTATTAGGCGACTCGAGCAGATCACAGACCTATGGGACAAGGTGGAAACGAAATACTAGGAGTGCTCCGAATTTCTGTTCGGTCTAAGCTCCACAGACAGATTTAGTCCCTATATCCCTTTCTGCCCCTATGGAAACAATCCCTTATGAGTAAGACAGATATATCACTCATTAAAAAAGGTTCACGCTCGCAGCAGTCCGCTCAGGCATCCTCTCCCGCACCTCATCAGGGAGTGTGTCGCTTACTTCTAGTCTAGTGCGACAGTTTCAGTGGAGAGTAGTCCATAGGCCCACGTTTCGGGACCGTTTCTCCGCCATTTACATACACAACCCTCGGCTGTCAGAAGTTGAGAAATTGCTCCACCTCAATGCAAAACTAGTGGTGTTAGATATCACAATTTAAGGTTGTTTAACAGCTTTAAAAATATTAAAAATTGACACGTCTAACTGAGATTGCTTGCATATGTTTCTGTTCTCTGCCAAGTTGCCAAAAATAACGCTGTCTTTAAGGAAACAATCCCTTATGAGTAAGACATATTTATCACTCTGCGCTGAGTTCCAGGCCTTACAAGATCGTCATCAAACGCTCGAGGCGATTATAGATTTTCAAGTCAAACGCTCAAGCCAGAGCACTATGGACTGACCATAGCTCGCGGGCGATCCACACTTTTGCAAATAGAGTGACAATAACTCCACAATACTCTTAGCTTTGTTCGCAAGAAAACTATCCTATCCAAGTAGAGCGAGAAAAAAATATAAAACAGCAGATTTTGTGTTTAACCTGTATTGCCTAAACGCATCTTCTTAGGGATTGCACTAGCACGCATAACTGCATTACTTGCAGAGGGAACCACAACACTCTCCTGCACCAAAATGGCACTCCACCAATCCAGTCAGATGTCAATCCTGATCACCAACCCCCGTATCCACTTTTAACCACCAGCAACATATACAGTCCACTCCATTAACAAATCAAACAATTTCAGCATTTAAACATTCAAGGGGGGGGGGGGTATAGATTTAATCAAATACTCTGCACACGCACTTATTGACTCAGGTTCGCAGGCAACCTTTTTTTAGAATGCTTGTTCAACTTGCTTAAGTTGCATTTTAAATCTAGCCATACCTAAGGCTTCACCGTAAGCGTCAACTCAACATAGGTTTTCCCGTCAAGCCCCACATCCAATTTAAAACTTCTGCATATATAGTGCCACAACTGACCAAGAATCTCCAATCCTGTACTTTACCTGAAGAATCTTTGAAGCATATGCAGCCTTTGCAACTAGCAATAGACGTTCTGATTGGTGCCGATATAAACCATCGATTATTCTCAGCGGTTCTCATTCTAATATCTGTGACGCGCTTCTTGGACAGGATACCTACCCCATATTCGGATGGATTCTTTGCGTTCCAATCACAACGAATACCACAAGCAGAATATGCTCATTTTATTACCGACTAGCTGTCAGCGAGTCCAGACTAAAAAACATTTTCACAACATCTAGCTGGTTATCTACTTCAATTTGCGAGGAAAACATTGTCCAATATACCAAAAGGAACAAAGATAAACGATAAAACGATTACAAAATCGGTTACGAGTACCACATTTGTCACGCGTAATCCGTCGCCCTTTACCTTTGTCTAAATCGATTAATTCCGATTATTATTTTTTTCCTCGCTCGATACAGCGACCCGGGTGTTTTTGTTTCGATCGTCACATTTTTCACGCGTTGTCCTGCGCCTTCACATCCTGTCTAAAGTGATGCGATAATTTGGTTCTTACTTTTGTTCGCATTATCGAGCGACCCTGTATATTTCAAAATCAACAAACCTTATCTTTTGATTAATTTGGGCGTCTGCTTTATCCAGCGAATTTAGTTATATTTTATATTAAATACAAAATATTTTAATCGATCCAAAGAGTTGCACGCTTATCCAGCGTCCCAATATATACGCTGTTTCGATCTCGGTTGCACGTTTTATCCAGCGTCCCAAATACAATGAGTTAGATCGATCAAATTGCTTGCACCAAATATCGATTTTTCGAGGACAGTGTAAAACCACAGATACAAGCCCGTTAATCCACACAAGTATTAGGCGACTCGAGCAGATCACAGACCTATGGGACAAGGTGGAAACGAAATACTAGGAGTGCTCCGAATTTCTGTTCGGTCTGAGCTCCACAGACACAATAACAGTCATGCAATCCAAGTATGACTACTGTTATGCCGTTTACGAGCGATGCGCAGCGAGCCTCAACAAGATCATTAAAAAAGGTTCCCTCTCCCGCACCTCATCAGGGAGTGTGTCGCTTACTCCCAGTCTAGTGCGACAGTTTCAGTGGAGACTAGTCGATTGGCCCACGTTTCGGGACCGTTTCTCAGCCATCTACATACACAACCCTCGGCTGTCAGAAGTTAAGAAATTTCTCCACCTCAATGCAAAACTAGTGGTGACGCCAAATCCATTGTAGCCTTATCGCCCTTAAACAATGATGGCTTCGAATCATTATATAAA
>NW_025048790.1:0-19552 GCF_016746365.2 Drosophila yakuba | reverse complement strand
GAGAGGACCGGAAGGCTCAGTGGATTCAGTGGATGTAATGCCTTAAATCTGCGTTGTGTGCTGGCGATGTATTATTAGGAGCGTCCAGGATGTTGTGAACCAAGGACCAAAACGAGGCAGGTTCGTAGTTTCAGAAATTAATTATATGTTTAAAATAAGTACAGTCCGTTTTATTGATAAATCGAAATTAAATTCAATCGACATTAGATATTAATCAAACAATTATAGACAAATAATTCGCAATATAAATTGTAAACAAATGGCCGATAAATATGCATAAAAATAATATGTTGCTATGTTGAACATTAATTTGCTGCATAAAAACATTTATCAATGTTGAATATTTATGGTTAACTTTCATCTGATATCTAAACTACATTTTGTAGATAGAATTAATTTATTCTTGGTGTCATGCATTGGACATTACACAAAACAAGGCAGGTTCGTGTTTCAGAAATTAATAAATATGTTTAAAATAAGTACATCCGTTTTATTGATAATCGAAATTAAATTCAATCGACATTAGATATTAATCAAACAATTATAGACAAATAATTCGCAATATAAATTGTAAACAAATGGCCGATAAATATGCATAAAAATAATATGTTGCTATGTTGAACATTTAATTTGCTGCATAAAAACATTTATCATGTTGAATTTTATGGTTAACTTCCATCTGATATCTAAACTAACATTTGTAGATAGAATTAATTTATTCTTGGTGTCATGCATTGGACATTACACCTTTCTAACTCTTAGACACGTTATCGTTTATTAAAATTCAAAACTTATATCCATTACGTTTACAAATAATTCCCAACTTGTTATGGTTTAATTTTCATTATATGTCCCCTTTGAGAGCCCATAAACTAGAGAGGACCGGAAGCTCAGTGGATTCAGTGGATGTAATTCCTTAAATCTGCGTTGGTGCTGGCGATGTATTATTAGGAGCGTCCAGGATGTTGTGAACCAAGGACCAAAACAAGGCAGGTTCGTAGTTTCAGAAATTAATAATATGTTTAAAATAAGTACATCCGTTTTATTGATAATCGGAAATTAAATTCAATCGACATTAGATATTAATCAAACAATTATAGACAAAATTTCGCAATATAAATTGTAAACAAATGGCCGATAAATATGCATAAAAATAATATGTTGCTATGTTGAACATTTAATTTGGCTGCATAAAAACATTTATCATGTTGAATATTTATGGTTAACTTCCATCTGATATCTAAACTACATTTTGTAGATAGAATTAATTATTCTGGTGTCATGCATTGGACATTACACCAAAACAAGGCAGGTTCGTAGTTTCAGAAATTAATAATATGTTTAAAATAAGTACATCGTTTTATTGATAATCGAAATTAAATTCAATCGACTTAGATATTAATCAAACAATTATAGACAAATAATTCGCCAATATAATTTGTAAACAAATGGCGATAAATATGCATAAAAATAATATGTTGCTATGTTGAACATTTAATTTGCTGCATAAAAACATTTATCATGTTGAATATTTATGGTTAACTTCCATCTGATATCTAAACTGCATTTTGTAGATAGAATTAAATTTATTCTTGGTGTCATGCATTGGACATTACACTTTCTAACTCTTCGACACGTTATCGTTTATTAAAATTCAAACTTATATCCATTACGTTTACAAATAATTCCCAACTTGTTATGGTTTAATTTTCATTATATGTCCCCTTTGAGAGCCATAAACTAGAGAGGGACGGAAGCTCAGTGGATTCAGTGGATGTAATTCCTTAAATCTGCGTTGGTGCTGGCGATGTATTATTAGGAGCGTCCAGGATGTTGTGAACAAGGACCAAAACAAGGCAGGTTCGTAGTTTCAGAAATTAATAATATGTTTAAAATAAGTACATCCGTTTTATTGATAATCGAAATTAAATTCAATCGACCTTAGATATTAATCAAACATTATAGACAAAAATTTCGCAATATAAATTGTAAACAAATGGCCGATAAATATGCATTAAAATAATATGTTGCTATGTTGAACATTTAATTTGCTGCATAAAAACATTTATCATGTTGAATATTTATGGTTAACTTCCATCTGATATCTAAACTACATTTTGTAGATAGAATTAATTTATTCTTGGTGTCATGCATTGGACATTACACCAAAACAAGGCAGGTTCGTAGTTTCAGAAATTAATAATATGTTTAAAATAAGTACATCCGTTTTATTGATAATCGAAATTAAATTCAATCGACATTAGATATTAATCAAACAATTATAGACAAAAATTCGCAATATAATTGTAAACAAATGGCCGATAAATATGCATAAAAATAATATGTTGCTATGTTGAACATTTAATTTGCTGCATAAAAACATTTATCATGTTGAATATTTATGGTTAACATCCATCTGATATCTAAACTACATTTTGTAGATAGAATTAATTTTTCTTGGTGTCATGCATTGGACATTACACCTTTCTAACTCTTAGACACGTTATCGTTTATTAAAATTCAAAACTTATATCCATTACGTTTACAAATAATTCCCAACTTGTTATGGTTTAATTTTCATTATATGTCCCCTTTGAGAGCCCAAAACTAGAGAGGACCGGAAGCTCAGTGGATTCAGTGGATGTAATTCCTTAAATCTGCGTTGGTGCTGGCGATGTATTATTAGGAGCGTCCAGGATGTTGTGAACCAAGGACCAAAAACAAGGCAGGTTCGTAGTTTCAGAAATTAATAATATGTTTAAAATAAGTACATCCGTTTTATTGATAATCGAAATTAAATTCAATCGACATTAGATATTAATCAAACAATTATAGACAAAAATTCGCAATATAAATTGTAAACAAATGGCCGATAAATATGCATAAAAATAATATGTTGCTATGTTGAACATTTAATTTGCTGCATAAAAACATTTATCATGTTGAATATTTATGGTTAACTTCCATCTGATATCTAAACTACATTTTGTAGATAGAATTAATTTATTCTTGGTGTCATGCATTGGACATTACACCAAACAAGGCAGGTTCGTAGTTTCAGAAATTAATAATATGTTTAAAATAAGTACATCCGTTTATTGATAATCGAAATTAAATTCAATCGACATTAGATATTAATCAAACAATTATAGACAAATAATTCGCAATATAAATTGTAAACAAATGGCCGATAAATATGCATAAAATAATATGTTGCTATGTTGAACATTTAATTTGCTGCATAAAAACATTTATCATGTTGAATATTTATGGTTAACATCCATCTGATATCTAAACTACATTTTGTAGATAGAATTAATTTTTCTTGGTGTCATGCATTGGACATTACACCTTTCTAACTCTTAGACACGTTATCGTTTATTAAAAATTCAAAACTTATATCCATTACGTTTACAAATAATTCCCAACTTGTTATGGTTTAATTTTCATTATATGTCCCCTTTGAGAGCCCATAAACTAGAGAGGACCGGAAGCTCAGTGGATTCAGTGGATGTAATTCCTTAAATCTGCGTTGGTGCTGGCGATGTATTATTAGGAGCGTCCAGGATGTTGTGAACCAAGGACCAAAACAAGGCAGGTTCGTAGTTTCAGAAATTAATAATATGTTTAAAATAAGTACATCCGTTTTATTGATAATCGAAATTAAATTCAATCGACATTAGATATTAATCAAACAATTATAGACAAAAATTACGCAATATAAATTGTAAACAAATGGTCGATAAATATGCATAAAATAATATGTTGCTATGTTGAACATTTAATTTGCTGCATAAAAACATTTATCATGTTGAATATTTATGGTTAACTTCCATCTGATATCTAAACTACATTTTGTAGATAGAATTAATTTATTCTTGGTGTCATGCATTGGACATTACACCAAAACAAGGCAGGTTCGTAGTTTCAGAAATTAATAATATGTTTAAAATAAGTACATCCGTTTTATTGATAATCGAAATTAAATTCAATCGACATTAGATATTAATCAAACAATTATAGACAAATAATTCGCAATATAATTGTAAACAAATGGCCGATAAATATGCATAAAAATAATATGTTGCTATGTTGAACATTTAATTTGCTGCATAAAAACATTTATCATGTTGAATATTTATGGTTAACATCCATCTGATATCTAAACTACATTTTGTAGATAGAATTAATTTTTCTTGGTGTCATGCATTGGACATTACACCTTTCTAACTCTTAGACACGTTATCGTTTATTAAAATTCAAAACTTATATCCATTACGTTTACAAATAATTCCCAACTTGTTATGGTTTAATTTTCATTATATGTTGAGAGCCCATAAACTAGAGAGGACCGGAAGCTCAGTGGATTCAGTGGATGTAATTCCTTAAATCTGCGTTGGTGCTGGCGATGTATTATTAGGAGCGTCCAGGATGTTGTGAACCAAGGACCAAAACAAGGCAGGTTCGTAGTTTCAGAAATTAATAATATGTTTAAAATAAGTACATCCGTTTTATTGATAATCGAAATTAAATTCAATCGACATTAGATATTAATCAAACAATTATAGACAAATAATTCGCAATATAAATTGTAAACAAATGGCCGATAAATATGCATAAAAATAATATGTTGCTATGTTGAACATTTAATTTGCTGCATAAAAACATTTATCATGTTGAATATTTATGGTTAACTTCCATCTGATATCTAAACTACATTTTGTAGATAGAATTAATTTATTCTTGGTGTCATGCATTGGACATTACACCAAAACAAGGCAGGTTCGTAGTTTCAGAAATTAATAATATGTTTAAAATAAGTACATCCGTTTTATTGATAATCGAAATTAAATTCAATCGACATTAGATATTAATCAAACAATTATAGACAAATAATTCGCAATATAATTTGTAAACAAATGGCCGATAAATATGCATAAAAATAATATGTTGCTATGTTGAACATTTAATTTGCTGCATAAAAACATTTATCATGTTGAATATTTATGGTTAACATCCATCTGATATCTAAACTACATTTTGTAGATAGAATTAATTTTTCTTGGTGTCATGCATTGGACATTACACCTTTCTAACTCTTAGACACGTTATCGTTTATTAAAATTCAAAACTTATATCCATTACGTTTACAAATAATTCCCAACTTGTTATGGTTTAATTTTCATTATATGTCTTTGAGAGCCATAACTAGAGAGACCGGAAGCTCAGTGGATTAGTGGATGTAATTCCTTAAATCTGCGTTGGTGCTGGCGATGTATTATTAGGAGCGTCCAAAACAAGGCAGGTTCGTAGTTTCAGAAATTAATAATATGTTTAAAATAAGTACATCCGTTTTATTGATAATCGAAATTAAATTCAATCGACATTAGATATTAATCAAACAATTATAGACAAATAATTCGCAATATAAATTGTAAACAAATGGCCGATAAATATGCATAAAAATAATATGTTGCTATGTTGAACATTTAATTTGCTGCATAAAAACATTTATCATGTTGAATATTTATGGTTAACTTCCATCTGATATCTAAACTACATTTTGTAGATAGAATTAATTTTTCTTGGTGTCATGCATTGGACATTACACCTTTCTAACTCTTAGACACGTTATCGTTTATTAAAATTCAAAACTTATATCCATTACGTTTACAAATAATTCCCAACTTGTTATGGTTTAATTTTCATTATATGTCCCCTTTGAGAGCCCATAAACTAGAGAGGACCGGAAGCTCAGTGGATTCAGTGGATGTAATTCCTTAAATCTGCGTTGGTGCTGGCGATGTATTATTAGGAGCGTCCAGGATGTTGTGAACCAAGGACCAAAACAAGGCAGGTTCGTAGTTTCAGAAATTAATAATATGTTTAAAATAAGTACATCCGTTTTATTGATAATCGAAATTAAATTCAATCGACATTAGATATTAATCAAACAATTATAGACAAATAATTCGCAATATAAATTGTAAACAAATGGCCGATAAATATGCATAAAAATAATATGTTGCTATGTTGAACATTTAATTTGCTGCATAAAAACATTTATCATGTTGAATATTTATGGTTAACTTCCATCTGATATCTAAACTACATTTTGTAGATAGAATTAATTTATTCTTGGTGTCATGCATTGGACATTACACCAAAACAAGGCAGGTTCGTAGTTTCAGAAATTAATAATATGTTTAAAATAAGTACATCCGTTTTATTGATAATCGAAATTAAATTCAATCGACATTAGATATTAATCAAACAATTATAGACAAATAATTCGCAATATAATTGTAAACAAATGGCCGATAAATATGCATAAAAATAATATGTTGCTATGTTGAACATTTAATTTGCTGCATAAAAACATTTATCATGTTGAATATTTATGGTTAACATCCATCTGATATCTAAACTACATTTTGTAGATAGAATTAATTTTTCTTGGTGTCATGCATTGGACATTACACCTTTCTAACTCTTAGACACGTTATCGTTTATTAAAATTCAAAACTTATATCCATTACGTTTACAAATAATTCCCAACTTGTTATGGTTTAATTTTCATTATATGTCCCCTTTGAGAGCCCATAAACTAGAGAGGACCGGAAGCTCAGTGGATTCAGTGGATGTAATTCCTTAAATCTGCGTTGGTGCTGGCGATGTATTATTAGGAGCGTCCAGGATGTTGTGAACCAAGGACCAAAACAAGGCAGGTTCGTAGTTTCAGAAATTAATAATATGTTTAAAATAAGTACATCCGTTTTATTGATAATCGAAATTAAATTCAATCGACATTAGATATTAATCAAACAATTATAGACAAAAATTCGCAATATAAATTGTAAACAAATGGCCGATAAATATGCATAAAAATAATATGTTGCTATGTTGAACATTTAATTTGCTGCATAAAAACATTTATCATGTTGAATATTTATGGTTAACTTCCATCTGATATCTAAACTACATTTTGTAGATAGAATTAATTTATTCTTGGTGTCATGCATTGGACATTACACCAAAACAAGGCAGGTTCGTAGTTTCAGAAATTAATAATATGTTTAAAATAAGTACATCCGTTTTATTGATAATCGAAATTAAATTCAATCGACATTAGATATTAATCAAACAATTATAGACAAATAATTCGCAATATAATTGTAAACAAATGGCCGATAAATATGCATAAAAATAATATGTTGCTATGTTGAACATTTAATTTGCTGCATAAAAACATTTATCATGTTGAATATTTATGGTTAACATCCATCTGATATCTAAACTACATTTTGTAGATAGAATTAATTTTTCTTGGTGTCATGCATTGGACATTACACCTTTCTAACTCTTAGACACGTTATCGTTTATTAAAATTCAAAACTTATATCCATTACGTTTACAAATAATTCCCAACTTGTTATGGTTTAATTTTCATTATATGTCCCCTTTGAGAGCCCATAAACTAGAGAGGACCGGAAGCTCAGTGGATTCAGTGGATGTAATTCCTTAAATCTGCGTTGGTGCTGGCGATGTATTATTAGGAGCGTCCAGGATGTTGTGAACCAAGGACCAAAACAAGGCAGGTTCGTAGTTTCAGAAATTAATAATATGTTTAAAATAAGTACATCCGTTTTATTGATAATCGAAATTAAATTCAATCGACATTAGATATTAATCAAACAATTATAGACAAAAATTCGCAATATAAATTGTAAACAAATGGCCGATAAATATGCATAAAAATAATATGTTGCTATGTTGAACATTTAATTTGCTGCATAAAAACATTTATCATGTTGAATATTTATGGTTAACTTCCATCTGATATCTAAACTACATTTTGTAGATAGAATTAATTTATTCTTGGTGTCATGCATTGGACATTACACCAAAACAAGGCAGGTTCGTAGTTTCAGAAATTAATAATATGTTTAAAATAAGTACATCCGTTTTATTGATAATCGAAATTAAATTCAATCGACATTAGATATTAATCAAACAATTATAGACAAATAATTCGCAATATAAATTGTAAACAAATGGCCGATAAATATGCATAAAAATAATATGTTGCTATGTTGAACATTTAATTTGCTGCATAAAAACATTTATCATGTTGAATATTTATGGTTAACTTCCATCTGATATCTAAACTACATTTTGTAGATAGAATTAATTTTTCTTGGTGTCATGCATTGGACATTACACCTTTCTAACTCTTAGACACGTTATCGTTTATTAAAATTCAAAACTTATATCCATTACGTTTACAAATAATTCCCAACTTGTTATGGTTTAATTTTCATTATATGTCCCCTTTGAGAGCCCATAAACTAGAGAGGACCGGAAGCTCAGTGGATTCAGTGGATGTAATTCCTTAAATCTGCGTTGGTGCTGGCGATGTATTATTAGGAGCGTCCAGGATGTTGTGAACCAAGGACCAAAACAAGGCAGGTTCGTAGTTTCAGAAATTAATAATATGTTTAAAATAAGTACATCCGTTTTATTGATAATCGAAATTAAATTCAATCGACATTAGATATTAATCAAACAATTATAGACAAATAATTCGCAATATAAATTGTAAACAAATGGCCGATAAATATGCATAAAAATAATATGTTGCTATGTTGAACATTTAATTTGCTGCATAAAAACATTTATCATGTTGAATATTTATGGTTAACTTCCATCTGATATCTAAACTACATTTTGTAGATAGAATTAATTTATTCTTGGTGTCATGCATTGGACATTACACCAAAACAAGGCAGGTTCGTAGTTTCAGAAATTAATAATATGTTTAAAATAAGTACATCCGTTTTATTGATAATCGAAATTAAATTCAATCGACATTAGATATTAATCAAACAATTATAGACAAATAATTCGCAATATAATTGTAAACAAATGGCCGATAAATATGCATAAAAATAATATGTTGCTATGTTGAACATTTAATTTGCTGCATAAAAACATTTATCATGTTGAATATTTATGGTTAACTTCCATCTGATATCTAAACTACATTTTGTAGATAGAATTAATTTATTCTTGGTGTCATGCATTGGACATTACACCTTTCTAACTCTTAGACACGTTATCGTTTATTAAAATTCAAAACTTATATCCATTACGTTTACAAATAATTCCCAACTTGTTATGGTTTAATTTTCATTATATGTCCCCTTTGAGAGCCCATAAACTAGAGAGGACCGGAAGCTCAGTGGATTCAGTGGATGTAATTCCTTAAATCTGCGTTGGTGCTGGCGATGTATTATTAGGAGCGTCCAGGATGTTGTGAACCAAGGACCAAAACAAGGCAGGTTCGTAGTTTCAGAAATTAATAATATGTTTAAAATAAGTACATCCGTTTTATTGATAATCGAAATTAAATTCAATCGACATTAGATATTAATCAAACAATTATAGACAAATAATTCGCAATATAAATTGTAAACAAATGGCCGATAAATATGCATAAAAATAATATGTTGCTATGTTGAACATTTAATTTGCTGCATAAAAACATTTATCATGTTGAATATTTATGGTTAACTTCCATCTGATATCTAAACTACATTTTGTAGATAGAATTAATTTATTCTTGGTGTCATGCATTGGACATTACACCAAAACAAGGCAGGTTCGTTGTTTCAGAAATTAATAATATGTTTAAAATAAGTACATCCGTTTTATTGATAATCGAAATTAAATTCAATCGACATTAGATATTAATCAAACAATTATAGACAAATAATTCGCAATATAAATTGTAAACAAATGGCCGATAAATATGCATAAAAATAATATGTTGCTATGTTGAACATTTAATTTGCTGCATAAAAACATTTATCATGTTGAATATTTATGGTTAACTTCCATCTGATATCTAAACTACATTTTGTAGATAGAATTAATTTATTCTTGGTGTCATGCATTGGACATTACACCTTTCTAACTCTTAGACACGTTATCGTTTATTAAAATTCAAAACTTATATCCATTACGTTTACAAATAATTCCCAACTTGTTATGGTTTAATTTTCATTATATGTCCCCTTTGAGAGCCCATAAACTAGAGAGGACCGGAAGCTCAGTGGATTCAGTGGATGTAATTCCTTAAATCTGCGTTGGTGCTGGCGATGTATTTTTAGGAGCGTCCAGGATGTTGTGAACCAAGGACCAAAACAAGGCAGGTTCGTAGTTTCAGAAATTAATAATATGTTTAAAATAAGTACATCCGTTTTATTGATAATCGAAATTAAATTCAATCGACATTAGATATTAATCAAACAATTATAGACAAATAATTCGCAATATAAATTGTAAACAAATGGCCGATAAATATGCATAAAAATAATATGTTGCTATGTTGAACATTTAATTTGCTGCATAAAAACATTTATCATTTTGACTTTTTATGGTTAACTTCCATCTGATATCTAAACTACATTTTGTAGATAGAATTAATTTATTCTTGGTGTCATGCATTGGACATTACACCTTTCTAACTCTTAGACACGTTATCGTTTATTAAAATTCAAAACTTATATCCATTACGTTTACAAATAATTCCCAACTTGTTATGGTTTAATTTTCATTATATGTCCCCTTTGAGAGCCCATAAACTAGAGAGGACCGGAAGCTCAGTGGATTCAGTGGATGTAATTCCTTAAATCTGCGTTGGTGCTGGCGATGTATTATTAGGAGCGTCCAGGATGTTGTGAACCAAGGACCAAAACAAGGCAGGTTCGTAGTTTCAGAAATTAATAATATGTTTAAAATAAGTACATCCGTTTTATTGATAATCGAAATTAAATTCAATCGACATTAGATATTAATCAAACAATTATAGACAAATAATTCGCAATATAAATTGTAAACAAATGGCCGATAAATATGCATAAAAATAATATGTTGCTATGTTGAACATTTAATTTGCTGCATAAAAACATTTATCATGTTTTTATCATGTATTTATCACACTTATCATCTGATATCTAAACTACATTTTGTAGATAGAATTAATTTATTCTTGGTGTCATGCATTGGACATTACACCAAAACAAGGCAGGTTCGTTGTTTCAGAAATTAATAATATGTTTAAAATAAGTACATCCGTTTTATTGATAATCGAAATTAAATTCAATCGACATTAGATATTAATCAAACAATTATAGACAAATAATTCGCAATATAAATTGTAAACAAATGGCCGATAAATATGCATAAAAATAATATGTTGCTATGTTGAACATTTAATTTGCTGCATAAAAACATTTATCATGTTGAATATTTATGGTTAACTTCCATCTGATATCTAAACTACATTTTGTAGATAGAATTAATTTATTCTTGGTGTCATGCATTGGACATTACACCTTTCTAACTCTTAGACACGTTATCGTTTATTAAAATTCAAAACTTATATCCATTACGTTTACAAATAATTCCCAACTTGTTATGGTTTAATTTTCATTATATGTCCCCTTTGAGAGCCCATAAACTAGAGAGGACCGGAAGCTCAGTGGATTCAGTGGATGTAATTCCTTAAATCTGCGTTGGTGCTGGCGATGTATTATTAGGAGCGTCCAGATGTTGTGAACCAAGGACCAAAACAAGGCAGGTTCGTAGTTTCAGAAATTAATAATATGTTTAAAATAAGTACATCCGTTTTATTGATAATCGAAATTAAATTCAATCGACATTAGATATTAATCAAACAATTATAGACAAATAATTCGCAATATAAATTGTAAACAAATGGCCGATAAATATGCATAAAAATAATATGTTGCTATGTTGAACATTTAATTTGCTGCATAAAAACATTTATCATGTTGAATATTTATGGTTAACTTCCATCTGATATCTAAACTACATTTTGTAGATAGAATTAATTTATTCTTGGTGTCATGCATTGGACATTACACCTTTCTAACTCTTAGACACGTTATCGTTTATTAAAATTCAAAACTTATATCCATTACGTTTACAAATAATTCCCAACTTGTTATGGTTTAATTTTCATTATATGTCCCCTTTGAGAGCCCATAAACTAGAGAGGACCGGAAGCTCAGTGGATTCAGTGGATGTAATTCCTTAAATCTGCGTTGGTGCTGGCGATGTATTATTAGGAGCGTCCAGGATGTTGTGAACCAAGGACCAAAACAAGGCAGGTTCGTAGTTTCAGAAATTAATAATATGTTTAAAATAAGTACATCCGTTTTATTGATAATCGAAATTAAATTCAATCGACATTAGATATTAATCAAACAATTATAGACAAATAATTCGCAATATAAATTGTAAACAAATGGCCGATAAATATGCATAAAAATAATATGTTGCTATGTTGAACATTTAATTTGCTGCATAAAAACATTTATCATGTTGAATATTTATGGTTAACTTCCATCTGATATCTAAACTACATTTTGTAGATAGAATTAATTTATTCTTGGTGTCATGCATTGGACATTACACCAAAACAAGGCAGGTTCGTGTTTCAGAAATTAATAATATGTTTAAAATAAGTACATCCGTTTTATTGATAATCGAAATTAAATTCAATCGACATTAGATATTAATCAAACAATTATAGACAAATAATTCGCAATATAAATTGTAAACAAATGGCCGATAAATATGCATAAAAATAATATGTTGCTATGTTGAACATTTAATTTGCTGCATAAAAACATTTATCATGTTGAATATTTATGGTTAACTTCCATCTGATATCTAAACTACATTTTGTAGATAGAATTAATTTATTCTTGGTGTCATGCATTGGACATTACACCTTTCTAACTCTTAGACACGTTATCGTTTATTAAAATTCAAAACTTATATCCATTACGTTTACAAATAATTCCCAACTTGTTATGGTTTAATTTTCATTATATGTCCCCTTTGAGAGCCCATAAACTAGAGAGGACCGGAAGCTCAGTGGATTCAGTGGATGTAATTCCTTAAATCTGCGTTGGTGCTGGCGATGTATTATTAGGAGCGTCCAGGATGTTGTGAACCAAGGACCAAAACAAGGCAGGTTCGTAGTTTCAGAAATTAATAATATGTTTAAAATAAGTACATCCGTTTTATTGATAATCGAAATTAAATTCAATCGACATTAGATATTAATCAAACAATTATAGACAAATAATTCGCAATATAAATTGTAAACAAATGGCCGATAAATATGCATAAAAATAATATGTTGCTATGTTGAACATTTAATTTGCTGCATAAAAACATTTATCATGTTGAATATTTATGGTTAACTTCCATCTGATATCTAAACTACATTTTGTAGATAGAATTAATTTATTCTTGGTGTCATGCATTGGACATTACACCAAAACAAGGCAGGTTCGTGTTTCAGAAATTAATAATATGTTTAAAATAAGTACATCCGTTTTATTGATAATCGAAATTAAATTCAATCGACATTAGATATTAATCAAACAATTATAGACAAATAATTCGCAATATAAATTGTAAACAAATGGCCGATAAATATGCATAAAAATAATATGTTGCTATGTTGAACATTTAATTTGCTGCATAAAAACATTTATCATGTTGAATATTTATGGTTAACTTCCATCTGATATCTAAACTACATTTTGTAGATAGAATTAATTTATTCTTGGTGTCATGCATTGGACATTACACCTTTCTAACTCTTAGACACGTTATCGTTTATTAAAATTCAAAACTTATATCCATTACGTTTACAAATAATTCCCAACTTGTTATGGTTTAATTTTCATTATATGTCCCCTTTGAGAGCCCATAAACTAGAGAGGACCGGAAGCTCAGTGGATTCAGTGGATGTAATTCCTTAAATCTGCGTTGGTGCTGGCGATGTATTATTAGGAGCGTCCAGATGTTGTGAACCAAGGACCAAAACAAGGCAGGTTCGTAGTTTCAGAAATTAATAATATGTTTAAAATAAGTACATCCGTTTTATTGATAATCGAAATTAAATTCAATCGACATTAGATATTAATCAAACAATTATAGACAAATAATTCGCAATATAAATTGTAAACAAATGGCCGATAAATATGCATAAAAATAATATGTTGCTATGTTGAACATTTAATTTGCTGCATAAAAACATTTATCATGTTGACTATTTATGGTTAACTTCCATCTGATATCTAAACTACATTTTGTAGATAGAATTAATTTATTCTTGGTGTCATGCATTGGACATTACACCAAAACAAGGCAGGTTCGTTGTTTCAGAAATTAATAATATGTTTAAAATAAGTACATCCGTTTTATTGATAATCGAAATTAAATTCAATCGACATTAGATATTAATCAAACAATTATAGACAAATAATTCGCAATATAAATTGTAAACAAATGGCCGATAAATATGCATAAAAATAATATGTTGCTATGTTAAACATTTAATTTGCTGAATAAAAACATTTATCATGTTGAATATTTATGGTTAACTTCCATCTGATATCTAAACTACATTTTGTAGATAGAATTAATTTATTCTTGGTGTCATGCATTGGACATTACACCTTTCTAACTCTTAGACACGTTATCGTTTATTAAAATTCAAAACTTATATCCATTACGTTTACAAATAATTCCCAACTTGTTATGGTTTAATTTTCATTATATGTCCCCTTTGAGAGCCCAAAACTAGAGAGGACCGGAAGCTCAGTGGATTCAGTGGATGTAATTCCTTAAATCTGCGTTGGTGCTGGCGATGTATTATTAGGAGCGTCCAATATGTTGTGAACCAAGGACCAAAACAAGGCAGGTTTGTAGTTTCAGAAATGAATAATATGTTAAAAATAAGTACATCCGTTTTATTGATAATCGAAATTAAATTCAATCGACATTAGATATTAATCAAACAATTATAGACAAATAATTCGCAATATAAATTGTAAACAAATGGCCGATAAATATGCATAAAAATAATATGTTGCTATGTTGAACATTTAATTTGCTGCATAAAAACATTTATCATGTTGAATATTTATGGTTAACTTCCATCTGATATCTAAACTACATTTTGTAGATAGAATTAATTTATTCTTGGTGTCATGCATTGGACATTACACCTTTCTAACTCTTAGACACGTTATCGTTTATTAAAATTCAAAACTTATATCCATTACGTTTACAAATAATTCCCAACTTGTTATGGTTTAATTTTCATTATATGTCCCCTTTGAGAGCCCATAAACTAGAGAGGACCGGAAGCTCAGTGGATTCAGTGGATGTAATTCCTTAAATCTGCGTTGGTGCTGGCGATGTATTATTAGGAGCGTCCAGGATGTGTGAACCAAGGACCAAACAAGGCAGGTTCGTAGTTTCAGAAATTAATATTATGTTTAAAATAAGTACATCCTTTTTATTGATAATCGAAATTAAATTCAATCGACATTAGATATTAATCAAACAATTATAGACAAATAATTCGCAATATAAATTGTAAACAAATGGCCGATAAATATGCATAAAATAATATGTTGCTATGTTGAACATTAATTGCTGCATAAAAACATTTATCATGTTGATATTTATGGTTAACTTCCATCTGATATCTAAACTACATTTTGTAGATAGAATTAATTTATTCTTGGTGTCATGCATTGGACATTACACCAAAACAAGGCAGGTTCGTTGTTTCAGAAATTAATAATATGTTTAAAATAAGTACATCCGTTTTATTGATAATCGAAATTAAATTCAATCGACATTAGATATTAATCAAACAATTATAGACAAATAATTCGCAATATAAATTGTAAACAAATGGCCGATAAATATGCATAAAAATAATATGTTGCTATGTTGAACATTTAATTTGCTGCAATAAAAACATTTATCATGTTGAATATTTATGGTTAACTTCCATCTGATATCTAAACTACATTTTGTAGATAGAATTAATTTATTCTTGGTGTCATGCATTGGACATTACACCTTTCTAACTCTTAGACACGTTATCGTTTATTAAAATTCAAAACTTATATCCATTACGTTTACAAATAATTCCCAACTTGTTATGGTTTAATTTTCATTATATGTCCCTTTGAGAGCCCATAAACTAGAGAGGACCGGAAGCTCAGTGGATTCAGTGGATGTAATTCCTTAAATCTGCGTTGGTGCTGGCGATGTATTTTAGGAGCGTCCAATGTTGTGAACCAAGGACCAAAACAAGGCAGGTTCGTAGTTTTAGAAATATAATATGTTTAAAATAAGTACATCCGTTTTATTGATAATCGAAATTAAATTCAATCGACATTAGATATTAATCAAACAATTATAGACAAATAATTCGCAATATAAATTGTAAACAAATGGCCGATAAATATGCATAAAAATAATATGTTGCTATGTTGAACATTTAATTTGCTGCATAAAAACATTTATCATGTTGAATATTTATGGTTAACTTCCATCTGATATCTAAACTACATTTTGTAGATAGAATTAATTTATTCTTGGTGTCATGCATTGGACATTACACCTTTCTAACTCTTAGACACGTTATCGTTTATTAAAATTCAAAACTTATATCCATTACGTTTACAAATAATTCCCAACTTGTTATGGTTTAATTTTCATTATATGTCCCCTTTGAGAGCCCATAAACTAGAGAGGACCGGAAGCTCAGTGGATTCAGTGGATGTAATTCCTTAAATCTGCGTTGGTGCTGGCGATGTATTATTAGGAGCGTCCAGGATGTTGTGAACCAAGGACCAAAACAAGGCAGGTTCGTAGTTTCAGAAATTAATAATATGTTTAAAATAAGTACATCCGTTTTATTGATAATCGAAATTAAATTCAATCGACATTAGATATTAATCAAACAATTATAGACAAATAATTCGCAATATAAATTGTAAACAAATGGCCGATAAATATGCATAAAAATAATATGTTGCTATGTTGAACATTTAATTTGCTGTATAAAAACATTTATCATGTTGAATATTTATGGTTAACTTCCATCTGATATCTAAACTACATTTGTAGATAGAATTAATTTATTCTTGGTGTCATGCATTGGACATTACACCTTTCTAACTCTTAGACACGTTATCGTTTATTAAAATTCAAAACTTATATCCATTACGTTTACAAATAATTCCCAACTTGTTATGGTTTAATTTTCATTATATGTCCCCTTTGAGAGCCCATAAACTAGAGAGGACCGGAAGCTCAGTGGATTCAGTGGATGTAATTCCTTAAATCTGCGTTGGTGCTGGCGATGTATTATTAGGAGCGTCCAGGATGTTGTGAACCAAGGACCAAAACAAGGCAGGTTCGTAGTTTCAGAAATTAATAATATGTTTAAAATAAGTACATCCGTTTTATTGATAATCGAAATTAAATTCAATCGACATTAGATATTAATCAAACAATTATAGACAAATAATTCGCAATATAAATTGTAAACAAATGGCCGATAAATATGCATAAAATAATATGTTGCTATGTTGAACATTTAATTTGCTGCATAAAAACATTATCATGTTGAATATTTATGGTTAACTTCCATCTGATATCTAAACTACATTTTGTAGATAGAATTAATTTATTCTTGGTGTCATGCATTGGACATTACACCAAAACAAGGCAGGTTCGTAGTTTCAGAAATTAATAATATGTTTAAAAATAAGTACATCCGTTTTATTGATATCGAAATTAAATTCAATCGACATTAGATATTAATCAAACAATTATAGACAAATAATTCGCAATATAAATTGTAAACAAATGGCCGATAAATATGCATAAAAATAATATGTTGCTATGTTGAACATTGAATATTTATGGTTAACAGCCATCTGATATCTAAACTACATTCTGTAGATAGAATTAAATTATTCTTGGTGTCATGCATTGGACATTACACCTTCTAACTCTTAGACACGTATCGTTTATTAAAATCAAAACTTATATCCATTACGTTTACAAATAATTCCCAACTTGTATGGTATTTCATATAGTCCCTTTGAGACCATAAACTAGAGAAGACCGGAAGCTCAGTGGATTCAGTGGATGTAATTCCTTAAATCTGCGTTGGTGCTGGCGATGTATTTAGGAGCGTCCAGGATGTTGTGAACCAAGGACCAAAACAAGCAGTTCGTGTTTCGAATTAATATATGTTTAAAATAAGTACATCCGTTTTATTGATAATCGAAATTAAATTCAATCACATTAGATATTAATCAAACAATTATAGACAAATAATTCGCAATATAAATTGTAAACCAAATGGCCCGATAAATATGCATAAAAATAATATGTTGCCATGTTGAACATTTATTTTGCTGCATAAAAACATTTATCATGTTGAATATTTATGGTTAACTTCATCTGATATCTAAACTACATTTTGTAGATAGAATTAATTTATTCTTGGTGTCATGCATTGGACATTACACCAAAACAAGGCAGGTTCGTTGTTTCAGAAATTAATAATATGTTAAAAATAAGTACATCCGTTTTATTGATAATCGAAATTAAATTCAATCGACATTAGATATTAATCAAACAATTATAGACAAATAATTCGCAATATAAATTGTAAACAAATGGCCGATAAATATGCATAAAAATAATATGTTGCTATGTTGAACATTTAATTTGCTGCATAAAAACATTTATCATGTTGAATATTTATGGTTAACTTCCATCTGATATCTAAACTACATTTTGTAGATAGAATTAATTTATTCTTGGTGTCATGCATTGGACATTACACCTTTCTAACTCTTAGACACGTTATCGTTTATTAAAATTCAAAACTTATATCCATTACGTTTACAAATAATTCCCAACTTGTTATGGTTTAATTTTCATTATATGTCCCCTTTGAGAGCCCATAAACTAGAGAGGACCGGAAGCTCAGTGGATTCAGTGGATGTAATTCCTTAAATCTGCGTTTGTGCTGGCGATGTATTATTAGGAGCGTCCAGGAGTTGGAACCAAGGACCAAACAAGGCAGGTCGTAGTTTCAGAAATTAATAATATGTTAAAAATAAGTACATCCGTTTTATTGATAATCGAAATTAAATTCAATCGACATTAGATATTAATCAAACAATTATAGACAAAAAATTCGCAATATAAATTGTAAACAAATGGCCGATAAATATGCATAAAAATAATATGTTGCTATGTTGAACATTTAATTTGCTGCATAAAAACATTTATCATGTTGACTATTTATGGTTAACTTCCATCTGATATCTAAACTACATTTTGTAGATAGAATTAATTTATTCTTGGTGTCATGCATTGGACATTACACCAAAACAAGGCAGGTTCGTTGTTTCAGAAATTAATAATATGTTTAAAATAAGTACATCCGTTTTATTGATAATCGAAATTAAATTCAATCGACATTAGATATTAATCAAACAATTATAGACAAATAATTCGCAATATAAATTGTAAACAAATGGCCGATAAATATGCATAAAAATAATATGTTGCTATGTTGAACATTTAATTTGCTGCATAAAAACATTTATCA
>NW_025048789.1:0-137306 GCF_016746365.2 Drosophila yakuba | reverse complement strand
AAGTCATCTTCCAATTTATGTGTATTATTTTTTAGAATACTAACATGCGTTCTCCGTTTTTTCGTGGCATATAACTAATAAGCTGTTCCATGCTGAAAGCAACTAATTTGTCCAGATTGTACTTGTGTGTGTTGTCTTTAGCCACAAATCGAAAACTCATCCTTATTTGTCCCCCTTTTCTCACTATTTGACGCAATTTACGCAACTTTTCGAAATATGGCGCAGAAACAATCGAAAAATTCAATGTGTATTGGACTGGATATACAGGGTGGGCCATCTAAATGTGACCCACGACAACTCTTAATAACTTTGACATACATTGTCAAATCGACCAACGTCATACCACATCTGATTCTTCATTTCAAGTAGTCATTACTATGGATAACTACACTCCACCAACGATCAATCGAAGCCACTTTTGATGCCAATTGTGCGTAGAAAGCGAATGCATAACTTCTGGTTCCAACAAGATGGCCCGATCTAACGCCACCCGACTTTTATTTGTGGGGATTTTTGAACTCTAAAGTGTACATCAACAAGCCAAGGACTTTAACTCAACTCAAGGCGAACATCGAACGTGAAATAGCGGCCATACCTAAAGCTACGCTCGAGAAAGTGATGAAAACTGCCGAACAAAGAGCCAATTTCGTCATCAGGGAAAAAGGCGAGCACATGATCCAAATAATATTTTAGATGTTAATAATATTAATCTCCTTGAATTAAAATAAATGCCTGTGCAAAATTAACAAATTGTCTTTTCTTAACAATTTTATTTACGAATCACACGGGTCACAAGTAGATGGCCCACCCTGTACACCAAGATTAATAAAAATGCTTTGGAATCCAAGATCTTAAAGGAAATAGACAAAAAAAATCAGTAATTTTTATAGTTACATTTGTAAGTATCTTTCCAAATATAACTACATGCTTGAACGATTTATGTCTGGCTGGCGTCTAAAATATCAATTACACTCGATGAAACCTGCAAGACACCACAGCAATGACGTCTTATACAAATGCGGGCACAAGATTAAAAAGGAAATTTGCATCTGAGCTTGCCAGATGAAAATAATTGTGATGCAAATCTTCTTGCACATGCTGCAGCACTCTCTGCGCAGAAACAAAGCAGGAAGGAACGGCTTTTATTCTTAAGAAAACCATAACAACACCCGAATAATCATCTGAATCGAGAAAGCAATTTGGTATACAAAAACCCATTCTACTTGCTCCCGATGAAGCTTTCCTTCTAGAAAATTCTCTTACAAAACAGCAATACATGAACACTAGATTTATGAATACAAGTCGCCACAGTAACATTTATCCAAACTACTATAGTCTAGTAATGGATTCTAAATTACAATGCCGTCCTGTAAATATAAACGTAACAGAAACCTGTGCCCAAGTATCATTACAAAACCTTTTGGATCATACTGCGTACAGAATTATTAAATGCAGGCTGATGTTTTAAATCAGTTCTCAAACAGTTCTGAAACTAATATGCAGCTATGGATTTGATGGTTCAACGGGTCATTCAATATACAAGCAGAAGTTTACTACCGAAACACCTGGCAAACAGCTTTCAGATCACTCAATTTTTGTCACTTCTTCTTCCCATAAAAATTATAGACTCTTTTGAAAACAAAAATATGGAATAATTCATAAATATTGGTTCACGATTACCAGATTAATAATTCGAGCTTGGTTCTACTAGGATACATAGGCTTCTCAAGCTTGCAACATAGCTTACAAGAAAGATAGATTGTCACATTCATTGTCGCAACTGATATATTTCATAGAGCTGTAGATTTTCTCGGATCCATTATTGTCTAGTATTTCTCAAAAGAGGTATTACGTGTAGTACGATTTGCAGTGTCGAGTCCCGACTATCTGATACCGTTACTCAGCTAGTGGAAGTGCGAAGGAGAGTCTTCAACACTGACAGATTTTGATGGTTTGTGGGCGTTAGAGTGGGCGTGGCAAAAGTTTTTTTGTAGATCGATAGAAATTTACAAGACCAATACAAAACTGGAAAAATATCAAAACATTTTTTAAAATTTGTGGGAGTAAGGGTGAGCGTGGCCAAACGATTTTAAGCAAATCGATGGAAATTTTCAAGACTAACAAAAATTTTAGAAAATATCAACTCATTTTTATACCCGTTTCTCGTAGAGTAAAAGGGTATACTAGATTCGTTGAAAAGTATGTAACAGGCAGAAGGAAGCGTTTCCGACAATATAAAGTATATATATTCTTGATCAGGATCAATAGCCGAGTCGATCTGGCCATGTCCGTCTGTCTGTTCGTCTGTCTGTCTGTCCGTATGAACGTCGAGATCTCAGGAACTACAAAATCTAGAAAGTTGAGATTAAGCATACAGACTCCCAAGACATAGAAGCAGCGCAAGTTTGTCGATTCATGTTTCCACGCCCACTCTAACGCCCACAAACCGCCCAAAGCTGCCACGCCCACACTTTTGAAAAGTGTTTTGATATTTTTTCATTTTTGTATTGGTCTTATAAATTTCTATCGATTTGCCAAAAACTTTTTGCCACGCCCACTCTTACGCCCACAAACCGCCCAAAGCTGCCACGCCCACACTTTTGAAAAATGTTTTGATATTTTTTCATTTTTGTATTAGTCTTGTAAATTTCTATCGATATGCAAAAACTTTTGCCAAGCCCACTCTAACGCCCACAAACCGCCAAAAACTGTCAGCGTTGAAAACTCTTTCACGCACTTCCACTATCTGAGTAACATCAGATAGTCGGGGAACTCGACTGTAGCGTTCTCTCTTGTTTAAAAGTGTGGGCGTGGCAGTTTTGTGCGGTTTGTGGGCTTTAGGGTGGGCGTGAGAACATGGGTCAACAAACTTGCGCTGCTCTATATGGAGTGTGCACTTTCTAGCTTTTATAGTTCTGAGATCTCGACGTTCATACGGACAGACGGACCTGGCCAGATCGACTCGGGTATTGATCCTGATCAAGAATATATATATACTTTATATGGTCGGAAACGCTTCCTTCTGCCTGTTACATACTTTTCAACGAATCTAGTATACCCTTTTACTCTACGAGAAACGGGTATAAAAATCGATTTCTGGACCACAGTTCACTGCGAGTATCTTACTCGAACCAATTCCCCCAAAAATTAAAGGGAAAGAGGGATACTTGGCCGCCGTATGCGAACACAATGCCCGAGAACCGGCGATACGGTCTGGTGATAACAAACCAGAGTTCGGACGCGGACGGTGTGGACACCGTTGCCCTAATTGTGAACGCCAACCGACGCCGATGCGTAGGTTAAACTTCTTATTTTCCTTTATTCGACTCGTCTAACCAAGAACTCGTCACAGAATGCCGCGCTGTTCTTCTTACTTATAACGGGGATTTCATCTGGCGCTGCTGTTTGCCACCATAGGCTTCATACCTCAACCTTAGCTAACATGGTGCATACATGGTACATACATACTTTTTAATACTGTGGGCCTTACGAGTATCTATCCGCAGACGTTCGACTCCAGCATGCTAGTGGTCTGCGAGGATGAGGAAACCGCCCAATGGGTCATGTCAGCCGTCCATGGTATGTGCCCGCCGCACTCCTGCCAGCCCTTAATCGAGTTCTTCGGCTTCCTGAGGACGTGAGGAGTCGCAGAACCCGGGCCTAAACACCGACAAGTGGGCCGTGGTCAATCGCTCCACCCTAGACTGCAATGATGTGGAGCGGCAGGTCCCTCAGTTCTGCGACAACATCGTGATAGAGCTGTATGCCAATGAGGAAAGTAGGGAATTCATCGCCGAACGATGCTTTACACTACGTTACTGCTTCTGGCAACTTCGATTCAGTAAAATTTTTAACTTTTAAACTTTTTAACAATCGCCGAGCCTAATAAAAATATTACATAAATAACTGCCGACGAAATTCATCACACCAAAAACTTACCACTAGGGCTCAGCGCGGCGTATAGCGGTGGCTTAGGTTTTACCATCCTGCTGACTTCCTCTTCTCGCCTCCCAGGCTACTTAAAGACAATTTTTATATTGGATTGACAGCACCGATGACGCCTGGATTTGAAATGGGCGATCGAGCCGTTAGCTGCTTTCTCTGGGTCGTCAATATCGGCTTGCGGTAATTTGAAGCTCTAGTCAGAGAATAGACCGTGCCATTCCAAGGCGTTTGTCGCCGATTGCTTGTGCAACCAGCAGGGAGGCTTTTCTCGGCCCTCTGTTGTCTCCTTGCCTTTCTGGGCTTGTAACCAGCCTGTTCTCTGAATTGTTCTTGTGCGCAATGTATATGCATGCGGCATTTGTTGCCATGTCCAGGATGGAATCATGAGCGAGCATTAGGGCAAGTTTTCCGCTTATATGGTTTATATAAACAAAAAATATAGCTTAACATTTAATTATATAGACTTATGACGAAATTTAGATTTAGTAACAACCGCTTTTGACAACTTTTCCACTTGACTCTCGACTCTACACTCGCTCCCTTCCTATCGATAACTTGCTCTTGTCTAGGGTTACATTGTAATTAGGGCTGCAATGTAGAAGTATCGAAACATTTAATACCTATTTAGTACGTACAACCACTGCACTATTGTCCAGAATTAGAAGTCGAAAAATTGAGTTACATGGTTTAAACTTCACACATTTTATTGTTATAGCATTGATAATTTGTGAAAAAAATGCGACCACGCCCACGCTCGTCGCCCCTGCAAACTAATTAATAGTAGATTTAGAATAAATACATATTATTTCCCGAATTTCGCAAAGTATCGCGAATTTTTGAATTTTCGCGAATTTTGATTTTTTTGTGGCGTTATGTTGGTACTCCTGTCTATCCCTTATGCCGACAAGCTGGGCCATTTTGAATGTACACTTAATTGTTGACAGCTGATTTGCATGCACGTGTTTTGGATCGTCTTCGATTATTACCTATTCAAAAAAAATGGGTCAAAGAACCTGTATCCAATTTTGTGTAAAAAACAAAATTAAGTGGGCGGATGCATTCCGAATGTTGACTGTGGCGTCGTGGTCACGAATCGTGGGTTTATGGTTATGAAGTGGAAACCAAAGCTCAATCATCTCAATGGAAGCTGCCGCACAAAGGTGCCCTAAACTGAAGAGGCCATGAAAGGACGACGTAATCCTAGTAACATTGTAAGATACCCAGTTTTTCTTGAGATTCTCTTTAATCTCTTTTGAAAACATGATACAAGTATTCAATTACGACACCTGGGGGTACCTTACCACCGGAAATGAAATCGTAACACCAGGATATTGCCGATTCAGTGCTAGAATTTTTGATAACGTGATCTTGATACACTCCCCATATTCGCAAATTCAGAGTTGGGGATAAACAATTATTTTTCTTCCTCGATTGAGAAAATCTTGAATGACAGCGATATGTTTAAGCAGTAGAAGAAATGTTAATAATTCTGTTTCTATGGTACTGGAGAAGAGTTTAGATGGAATTATTGAAAGGGAGAAAGTATCAGCCTTGCCCTTCTGGAAGATACAGTGATTGAAGGTTGTGAGCCTGACTTTTGCGATGTTGTTGACAATTGCTTTGATAAAATTGATCCTTAAAGAAAATAGGAATCTTTGCAGCAGGTACCGTTATTAAGAAATTGCCAACTGCTCTCAGATGCGGAATTAAAACAGCGCGGGACTGGTTCTTTTGATATGAAATGCGAAATTAACCATTATCTTATGTGTGCAAAACGGTTTGATAATACGCCTGTTTAACTAATATATGCAGGTTATCAGCCTGTTGGAATATGCAAACGTTGGAGCCAAAAAAAAAAGCTTACATTGATATTTCAAAGCCAGTTATTGCTGCTTTATACGTGGGTGAAGTAGATTTGGCAGGTATGCTAATGGAGCTCTACAAAATTTGCCACCGATCAACAAAGTGGTACATCAGAATTTTTTAAACCCAAAGCAAAAACATATTCCCTTTATAAAATTTCAATCGGAAATTGCTAATGAACTCCATTTGCAAAAAAAAACAAGAGAGAACGCTATAGTCGAGTTTCCCGACTATCTGATACCCGTTACTCAGCTAGTAGAAGTGCGAAGGAGAGTCTTCAACACTGACAGTTTTTGGCGGTTTGTGGGCGTTAGAGTAAGCGTGACAAAAAGTTTTTTTGCAAATCGATAGAAATTTACAAGACTAATACAAAAATGAAAAAATATCAAAACATTTTTCAAAAGTGTGGGCGTGGCAGTTTTGGGCGGTTCGTGGGCGTTAGAGTGGGCGTGGCAGCATGATTCGACAAACTTGCGCTGCGTCTATGTCCCTGGAGTCTGTATGCTTAATCTCAACTTTCTAGCTTTTGTAGTTCCTGAGATCTCGACGTTCATACGGACAGACAGACGGACGGACAGACGGATGGACAGACGGACATGGCCAAATCGACTCGGCTATTGATCCTGATCAAGAATATATATACTTTATATGGTCGGAAACGCTTCCTTCTCCCTGTTACATACTTTTCAACGAATCTAGTATACCCTTTTACTCTAGGAGTAACGGGTATAAAAAGAGAGGTCGACCAACAAATGCAGAAAGAGAAAGCTCAGTAGTATATTCAAACAGTGTTTCTTCAAACAAATAAGTACAAATTTCGGATCAATCCTACAGTTATGATAACATTATGAACATTGGGTGGTTTTTGGAGAAAGGGGACGTTGCAGACAGTGCAAAAATGCAACACCAAATGCCTTAAATAAAAAACCCATCTGTGCTTATACACTACTACTGCCAAACGTTGCTCACCAGCACCTTTCGGTACCGCCCAAACTAATGGGCGTGGCATACTAACATTTTTTGGAAACGCTTGTATATTTTGTTTATGAGCGTTGGGATCACGTTTGCTAGACATATTAAAGTGATTATGCTTTATTTCGTTATGCGCTGAATAGGCAAGAATACCTCTTAACAGGTCGTTACAAGATATATAATTATTAGATATCTTCCTTTTAAAATCGTAATCATTAATCCCGTTGATGATGTGTGTTGATATTGTTGAATTGGTTAACTCACCCTTTTTTGTGTTAAACTGCAAATATTAGATTTCGATCATCCCAACGATATGCGGTTTGAAGGGAGTCTAATGAATTGTTGCGAATCTAAGGACTTGATGGATGATGGGTTGAATTCCGGGAGAAGAGATACCATTTCACTTATATTTCCGTACGAACTATTAATGTTTTCAGATACCGTTGGGCCGCGGTTGTATAAGAAGTGTGGCGGAATCGGGCTATATGGATTTTCGTTATATTTTGACGATGTTACGAATGTGTAATTTATTATAATTTATAATTTCGTTTGCGTTTTGAGCGTTTTCGATTGGAGAGGAGATACTGCTCGGATGAAAAGATCTCTCTTGAAGTTCGCGCAATGGTTTCACAAATTCGGCAATTTTTTTCTGCATTGATTGGTTTTTGTTAGTTATGTTATGTTTTGGTAGTTATGTTACTACGTCTGATTGTAGGATGAGTGTATTGTTTAGGGTACATGGTGGGCAGGTTTGTCTATTCAGTGAGAATGTTACATGTCTGCTTTTGGTCTCGTTTATCTTAATGCGCCAGTCCGCAAACCATCTTTCCACTGTTTTAAGATGACAGTCAAGTTTTTCTGTTGCCTTTGATGGGCATTTGGATCGGCTGAGTATTGCGGTACCGTCAGCAAACGTAGAGGTTGTGAGCTGATAGTTTGTAGGCATGCCTGCTGTATATAAAGTGTAAAGAACGGGGCCCAGCACACTTCCTTGGGGAACTCCAGCATTGATGACGCGGTCGTGTGAAGTCGAACTGTTACACCTGATTGAGAACACTCTTTTGAAGATAACGAACACTTTGTGGGTATTCTGCGGAAGCAGTTTTGTTATCTTGTACATTAGTCCTTCCAGCCAGACTCGGTCAAATGCTTGTGCGACATCTAAGAATATTGCTGAGCAGTATTCCCGGTGCTCAAAACCAGTACGAATTTCGTTTGTGATGCGATTGACCTGTTCGATCGTTCCATGATTTTTGCGAAAACCAAATTGATGGGATGGTATTGTCTTTCGCATTCTTAAGTAGGGAGCTAGGTGTTTTAAGAATGCCTTTTCAAACAGTTTCGAGAGACACGATAGGAGACTGATTGGTCTGTAGGATGAGGGTTGCGTTTTGTCTTTGCCTGGTTTGGGAATCATCACTATGACCCCCGTTTTCCACCTTTGGGATAGTATCCAAGGTTCGTAATAGCGTTAAAGAGATTGCATAAGGTCAGAACCGCACACGGTGGGAGTTCTATGATCATTTTTGGTGTCACCAAGTCGTGTCTAGGTGATTTTTTGGGCTCAAGATCTTTTATAGAGATGCTATCTCACGTTGACTAAATGTTATTGGATTTATTGGTGGCTGGATTTTAATTGCTACAGGTAGGACAAATGGGTTGCTAGCAGTATTTGGTTGGAATACGCCTTGAAGGTGATCAGCGAATGCACTTTCTCTATCTCGTTCGCTGCGTATCCAGCTTCCTGAGGGGCCTCGCAGTGGAACGACTGTTTCTGCTGGAGGCTGAATATTTTTGTGTGCTTTCCACAAAGGGTTCTTCTTGCTGCTGGACGATAGTTGTTCGATATATAGATGCTGGGCGTTTGCTTCCTCAAGCTTAAGTGCCCTGGTTAGTCTACGTGTTGCTATTTTTAGCTGTTCCTTAGCCTTTGGGGATCTGTGATTCTGCCATTCTCTTCTTAGTCTTCGTTTTTCAAGTAGTAGCTGTTCGATTTCGCAAGTTGTCTTGGTATGATTTGTCATTTTGTGTGTGTCTGGAGGGGTAGAGGCCTTGGCTGCAGCAACAAGATTTTCCTCCATCGATTCGGTCAGGCGGTCAATATCCTCATGGGTAGACACTGTTTGAGTTGGTACCATGTGAGTACAAACGTATTTCGTGTACCTTGCCCAGTTGCTCCTGTTGCCTGTCAGCCTGTAGGTGTGCTCAGTTGTATGTGGTCGATGCCTGAGAGCAAGTAAAACTGGAGAGTGATCTGATGATAGTTCTGCAAGTGACTCAGCCGTAATATTATTTTTAGGGATCTTTCTTATTAGATGATTCGCGATGCCTATGTGTGTAAGCTTTTAGTTTTGTCAGGAATTAAGCGATTGGGTAGCGCGACTAACTATGTGAATGAATCGAAACGTTATAGTATTAGGTATACTTTAATTAATTAATCAAATAAGTTTTAATCGATGTTAATATTTTTGCCGCTCGTTGCAATCACGTCCGCTTCTATTGTTGGTTCTCTCTCGACTCTCTCATGGCATTCCCTTCTTATATTTTCCAACACCGAATGTGTACATATGGGACTTATAAGGATGCCACCAGGTTGAGTTTTAATTGGAGTGTGACACAGGTTATCATTTTTATATTTCCTGTTTCCTTTTCAGGTTGGATCTAGAATTGTGGGTGAATAAACTACACTCTACCCTCGGTAAAACTCATTCTTATCTATTTTCTTACTAGGGTCGAAGCACTTACCAAACAGACATTAGAAGGTAATTTTATGTTTCTAACTAGCCATGTCAACACTTTATTTGAAGGTGTTGCTAGCGATTGGTATTGGCGTTACCACCGAAGTGTACCCCAGAAATTCAGCATGAGCTTTTTTATATAAGCATCAGTAGCATTTCTTAGCTAAAGAAGATTATTCGCAAAAGGGAAACGTTCATGCTTACTGTCAAGCCAGGATTGCGAAAACCTCTTCCTGCTCCTCATAGGTTTGTGCAGGAGGCAATTCTTGAGACCGAAGTGGAGTCGGATTCAGACACAGTTGAAATTTCCGCAATTAACTTATCCTGCTGGAATTGTCGCAAAATCGGACACAGATATCAGGATTGCTTAGCCGAACGTCGTGTGTTCTGCTATGGGTGTGGCAAAACAGACACCTACCTTCCTTTATGCCCTCATTGTCGCTCAAAAAACTACCGAGGCCGTGCACCTTTGAAAGGGGCACACAAACAAGTGGTGACGAAAGCCGCCAATACGGAGTAACCAATAGCTGCTCTGTACCCTCTCTCCCTGATTTGTCTCAACAACCAGACTATCCTTTAACCGAATTAGGTCCACCCGGCGAATCTCTCAATAAACATCAGAGACAGCCCTCGCGATCTGCACAGCGTATTAAAGATTTTTTTGATCAGATAAAAATCGAAAAACGGTTTTCGTTATCAGCAATTATTGCCTCTGATGTACGACCATACGCAGACGTAAAAATTCTTGGCCGATCAGAATTTTTTTAGTTGTATAGGTGGAAAACTAGCCGAAGAAATACTGATAGAAAAGTGTCCTTATAAACCTGTTCAAAGTATTGTTCATACTGCCGATGGAAAATCCCAAAACACCGTGGGCAAGATTCGCACAGAAATTAAGTACAACAATATGACCAAGGATATTACTTTTTACATCGAACCTTCGTTAAAGCAATCACTTTATTTAGGGTTCGATTTTTGGACAGAATATCAGCTATTATCATATGCTAAAATGAAACCTAGTCCAGAAAGTAATCTCCCAGCAGTAGATCTAGACGATGTTCGTTTTCTGACTGAAGAACAAAAACAGCAACTTGACGCCGTAGTTTAATGCTTTCCTTCTTTTGCCAAAAAGGGTATAGGGAAAACGACCATGCTTTCCCACTCCATTGACGTTGGCGATTCCGTACCTATCAAGTAGCGACGTTATCCTGTGTCCCCAAACTCGATAAAGTGCGATTATGTATAGATAGCCGAAAGGTGAACCAAGTGACACGCAAGGATGCTTATCCAATGCCCATCATAGATGGCATCCTAAGCCGGTTGCCAAAGCCGGTTGCCCACTACAGACAAGTTCGCGTGATAAAACAGCTTTTACGGTACCAGGTAGACCTCTCTACCACTTCACCGTAATGCCATTTGGTCTCACCAACGCACTCTCAACCATGTCCAAATTAATGGGCCGAATAATTCCATGGACTTTAAAAAACGAAGTATTTATATATCTAGACGACCTTTTGATCGGATCCGATAACTTTGAACGACATGTATTAGTTCTGAAAGAAATATCATCTTGTCTAAGAAAAGCTGGATTAACCATCAATGTTCACAAAAGCAAATTTTGTAGAAAGGAGGTCAGCTACTTAGGCCATATTGCAGACAATGGCGCAATCACAATGGATATGGGTAAAATTAGCGCTATCGTAGATTATCCTGTTCCTAAATGTATTAAGCAATTGCAACGATTCCTGGGTATGACTGGGTGGTACCAGAAATTTATTCGAAATTATGCTTCTGTCTCAGCACCTTTAACGGATGCGTTGAAAGAAACACTACGTTTTAATTGGTTCAAGGCAGCTAACGAAGCTTTTGAGAATTTAAAAAAGCAGCTTTGTAATGTCCCAGTGTTACGTACCCCATATTTTCAACACCGGCGTTGGTGGCGTGCTTATGCAGATAAATGACGAAGGTGACGAAATTCCTATCTCTTACATGTGCAGGAAACTCAATCAATGCCAGAGAAATTACTCGGTCAGAAATGCAGTTGCCGCGAAGCCGCCATATTTTTTTTTTTAATAACTTTTATTCACGTTTACTTTTCTAACTTCATAAATTTTTACTATTTCGAGTAAATAGCCAAAAAATATTAACAAATAATTTGGAGAACCCAAAAACGTCCTAGCAATCAAAACTGAATCGAAGTTGCCAGAAGCAGTAACGTAGTGTAAAGCATCGTTCGGCGATTAATTCCCTACTTTCCTCTTTGACATACAGCTTTATCACGATGTTGTCGCAGAACTGAGGGACCTGCCGCTCCACATCATTGCAGTCTAGGGTGGAGCGATTGACCACGGCCCACTTGTCGGTGTTTAGGCCCGGGTTCTGCGACTCCTCACGTCCTCAGGAGGCCGAAGAACTCGATGAAGGGCGGGCAGGAGTGCGGCGGGCACATACCATAGACGGCTGAGATGACCCATTGGGCGGTTTCCTCATCCTCGCAGACCACTAGCATGCTGGAGTCGAACGTCTGCGGATAGATACTCGTAAGGCCCACAGTATTATGTATGTACCATGTATGCACCATGTTAGCTAAGGCTGAAGTATGAAGCCTATGGTGGCAAACAGCAGCGCCAGATGAAATCCCCGTTACAAGTAAGAAGAACAGCGCGGCATTCTGTGGCGAGTTCTTGGTTAGACGGGTCGAATAAAGGAAAATAAGAAGTTTAACCTACGCATCGGCGTCGGTTGGCGTTCACAATTAGGGCAACGGTGTCCACACCGTCCGCGTCCGAACTCTGGTTTGTTATCACCAGACCGTATCGCCGGTTCTCGGGCATTGTGTTCGCATACGGCGGCCAAGTATCCCGCCTTCTGCAATTCCTATTTTCCTATTTTGCTGCGCTGCTGCTGGTCCTCGGCTCCGACTTGCACGCCATTATTTGTGTGGGAATTGGTTCGAGTAAGAATACTCGCAGTGAACTGTGGTCCATCGTGACGTTCCACATCCCAGCCCAATTCTGAAATGCATCCAGGTACTCTTGCAGTGCATCCGAGGCCTCGGTAATGCTTTTCCTTTTTGTCAGAACTGCAGTGTCATTAGCATATGTCGCAATCAGCACATCTTTCCGATCTAGTCCTGTGAATGCTGTATGGTTGGGCATATCCGAGGAGAAGATAGAATATAAAGTTGGGCCTAGCTCACTTCCTTGAGGCACTCCCGCTTCGATGGCTTTAACGGTAGAGGTACATCCATAGGTCGTCACACAAAATGTTCGTTCTAGCAAAAAACTCATTATAAGCTGGTATAGCTGAGGTGTTAGTATTTGTTTAGCTTTATGTAGGAGTCCAGGATGCCACACTCTATCAAAGGCTTGTTGAATGTCCAGGAAGCTGCTACTGCATATTCTTTCTTTTCTAGGGCTTTTAGCGCAAAATTAACAACTCTATGGAGTTGCTCGGGGGTACCATGCTGAGTCCGGAATCCAAATTGGATGTCTGGTATCGCCAATAATACAGGCTCAATGTCTCGCATTCTGTTGAGAATAACCCTTTCCATTATTTTACCAAGCGAGGGGAGGAGGCTGATCGGCCTATAAGAGGCTACCTCTGTCGGATTTTGCCCTGGTTTTAGTATCAGGATTATACTTGCAGCCTTCCAGACTTTTGGGAAATAGCCCTCAAGTAAAACTCTGTTAAAAATTAGTTCCAGAAACCGAAGAGCTTGATCTGGTAGGTTTTTAATCGTCCTGTTTTTAAGAAGGTCATGTCCCGGGGTTTTTTTGGCTTTAGCATTGAAACAAGTTGTTTCAGTTCGTCGAGGGTGACAGGATCTGCGGGCAGTGCCATTTGAAATGGCTTTTCGAGAGACTGCGAAACCAGACGACAGTGATTCGCATCGGCAAATGCGAGCGGCCTAAATCTTTGTTCCAAGTTGCTTGCAAACACTTCTGCTTTGTCCTGTGTTGTGCGGCACCAGCCACCAGAAGGGCTCCTTATAGGGGATTTTTGAGAAGCCTGAGACTTAAACCTTTTCGTGAATTTCGACAGTGAGAATTTTGAGGAGGAGTCGGTACCCATGTTCTCTAAAAGGTTGTCTATCTGGTGCTGTTTTCTGTGGGTTAGCACTTTATGAAGCCGATTCGAAAGCCTTCTGTAGATCTGTTGGATACGAGCATCTCCTGTTCTGGCAAATTCCTTTCTGACTTTTCGTTTAAGGCGTAGGAGGTCAACTATTACAGAAGGCAGGGGCGGCTGGATAAAGGCTTGGCCATTGCGTGGAGTACTCGGTGACGCATGTGCTGTTGCTTCTTTCAGGTTATCCATAAATAAGTTAATGGCGTTGTCGATACCTTCTGTCCCTTGAGTTTCCATGTTTAAGTCGATTAGTTCAGACAGGTGAAAGCTTCTACATTAGTACCAGGAACGGCAGCGTTCAGGCTTTTTCAGTCTGAAGGCAGATCGTGCAAGGTTCGGATTTTGAATCTGTTCATATAGTAGCCTTTGGTTACAAAAAAATCTATCGCAGATGGAGCTATCTGTGTGTTGGAGGAGAAAAATGTTGGCACCTAGCGTTACAAAGAGGGTTTCAATATGCGCTTTTATTAAACGCTCATTGGGTGGGAGATACACCGAAGCTAATGTAACCTTTCCCTCTGTAGCTGCTCACTTGCTACCTGCCGGTCGTTGGTTGAGATTGGAGGTTGGGGACAATGCTGCAAGGAGGTTCGCACTATGACAGTGGCACCGCCTCTGCTGTTTCCACTGGGGTGGACGGCGTGGTAGGTGGAGTATCCAGGTAAAAAGATGCGCTGTCCTTCTCGCACGTGTGTTTCAGTGGCAAACATGATGTCGATATCTTGCATGCTTAGGAAAAGCCTAAGTTCCTCAGCGTTCCTAGCTAGTCCACGTGCAAATTAAAATTGATGTTAAAAAATGATTTAAAAAAATATTTTATTTTTATATTTTAATAAATTTATTGGTGATAAACTTTTTCACTTAAACAATATTACAAGACACTATTATCTGATTTTATCTTCGATCGTTCTCGATCCGATCCCGAAACAGACTGACTCTTAGATTCTGAATCCTGATCCATTCAACCTCGGCCAGAAGCTTTTCTTTGGAAACTTCTTGAACTTTCAATTATGTTTAGAATAAAAGTTTGATGCTGAAATTATTTCTTGCATTGTGAAATTCAATTATGCTGACCGATGCAGTTTGATTGAAGCGCAATAAGTTGACCATGGTTTGGTCTCCAAGCGGAAGCTGTGTTTTTTTGGAGTTTGATTGTTTATCTTAGCGGGGAGCTAAGCGCTGGCAAAGGCAATGACAAAAACAAAGACAAAGGAAATGCCGCCTAGATTGAAATTTAAAATTTGTTTATAAACTGGGATAGAGTGCTATGTTTACGGGTTGGATAACTCTCCCCCTTCTAAAATGACGCGTCCCGCTTCATTACGAATTTCGTTTAAACGTTCATTTAATTCTGTTAAAAATACTTCCTCATTATTTGGTTTTTCTAGTTCTGGCCGTTTTTGTTTGGTTACAAATAAAAAATATCTGAATTTTACTATTAATGTAGTAATCAAATACAAAATGAATAAAATTAATAATATAAAAGAAAGTGATATCTTGGTATTACTTATTTTAATGAAGGGATTTAAAATGTTTATATTATCTAGAGAGAGTTCCGAGTTATTGAACAATATGTAATCGGATATTTCATAATCTGTAAAATGGTTTGTGGTTATGTATTCAAGAATTTTACTTTCTAAATTTGTATATGAAATGTTGTTTATTGTGGTTGTTCCGTTAAATGTTATTAGAAATGACCCATTTAAGTAGGAGTTGTTAACAATATTGTAACCATTTATAAAAATGGCACCATCTTGGATGATATCTATTTCCTTATTTTTTCCCCTTATTTTCTTACAAGTGGATTTTTCTCCATTTAATAATTTGGTAAAACAAGTTTTTTCCTTACTTATAGTACAGTAATTGTTAAAAAGTTCGGTCTTAAATGTAGACATTTCATAATATGTATTGTCGGATTTTGCGACTTGATTGCTTATTACTAGTTTTCCATCGCCTTTTGAAATCGCTCTAGCATAGTATATTTCGCATCTGTTATAAACTATAGGGTATTTTACATAAATTATTAAGAGTTTTTTATGTAATACGATTTTGAACACAGAGATATCCATTAGGTCTGCAATGATTACTGGTCTTAATTCGTGACTTAATATTTCTTTTATTTCTTCATGGTTTAAAATTTTAGTATTAAAGACATCAATTTTAGCTAATGTGATAGTATCGATTAAATTTTGCAAGTCAAATGTTAAAAGTTTTAGGCGATGTTTTCTTAATGGTAAATCTTGGTCCATAAATACATGTTTAAAATCATCAGAAAGAGATTCTATTTTGTTAACCAATTTGGAATTGATAATAAATTGTTTGTTATTATTTTCTATTAAGTCATTGATTGTATTTTGAATTTTGACGAAGTCGTCATGATCCGGAGTTCCAGCTAACCACTTCCACACGGTGCCTAATTCATTAATTCCCCTTTTGGATCTAGATGATGTTAACTGTGATAAAATTAGTTCGATAACTTCTAAGTCGTATGTGATTTCCCATTGTGATCTTTTGTTAGTGTCTCTCTTTATGTTTTCTGATTCAACATTGATTATTTCTTTATAAAAACTTAAATTGGTTACGTGGAATAAATCGCTATAGGATTCGTAAGTAAGAACATCCTTTTTGCCTTTGAACAGGAAAAATTCGATTGGAGTAATCAATTATTTCTGTAGTGGCTATCATTACGAATGGTATTAGAAGTAACAAGAAATGCATTGTCTGTCAATTTAAAAGAAATATAATATTTGTTAAAACTTAATATTGTCTTTGTGAATAGTTCTGTTTCTACTATTGATTACTATTTTGTTAGGTAGGTTTTCCTTAACAATCTGTTTTTATATCTTGTTTTTAGCATATTTCTTTCCCCATGTTTCTTTTCATAAACAACCTGTCCTACATGATATTCTTTTTCTTTACGGCCTTCAATATGTGTTTCTAACATTTTTTCCTGAGTGTTTTTCAGAATGTTTGGAATGTTTTTGTGTTCAATTTTATTATAGAGAATATCAAAAGGTTTTTGGTTTGTTGTAGAATGAATACTCTGATTGAATTCTTTTGCGGCTCTAATATTTATTTCAGAATAGTCAATGAGATTAAATTCTTCTTTTATGCAACGAGCTAATTCTGTTAATGTCGAATGTGCCCTTTCAATTTGTCCGTTCGAGGTACTGTGTCTGGGGTCTGCGAAATGTAGAGTTAAACCACATCTTTGTTCAAAGGATTTAAATTGAGCAGAGGTAAAGCTCGGTTCATTATCGGTCATAATTACTTTGGCGTGTGGAAATTGTTGAAGTAATTCCATTACTTTATTCTCGATGTTTAGTTTATTTTGAATTTCTTTTACTACTAGGAATTTTGAATATGCGTCAATACAAGTTAAGAAAATAAGATTCTGCGCGTAATAAATATCGATGTGTAAATTTTCTCCCTCTTTAGTTAGGATAGGAGCTTCCCCAGTAGGAATTCTAATTGGATGCCTGTTATATTTATTCTCGTTGCAAATTGTACAATTTTTTTTGTATTCCCTTAATTTGGTATAATCTATTGATTTGTTTGTAATTTTCGTCTAGTCCTCTATGAGCTCGACAATGTGTTTCTTCTATTATAATCGCCCTATCTTCATTTTTTTCCACGTCTTGTAGAAATATTTTAGTAAAAAGAAATTGGTTAGTAAAGTTATTTTTTAAAGGCAATTGAATATGATAAAGATCTTCTAAAGTGCAATGAATTCCTACCGTTATGTTTGGTGGTAGATATTCCCTTAATATTGTTATTAAATTTTCTGGCGTATCATATTCGATTATATGTCGTGTCTTGTCAAAAACTTTCAATGACTCATGTATTGTATACCTTCCCGTTGTTAATAACAGTTGTTGTTGAAACTGATTTAACGGTTTACGGGTCTCTTGTATTACATTTTCAAAACTACTTTCGGCAGAATGCTATATCGCTGTCTGTAAGGTTATTTAATTTTATTCGAGATAATGCGTCAGCGACGACATTTGTTGTTCCGGGCTTATATATTATTTTTGGGGTGAAACTTTCTATAAAAGAATACCATCTTTTCATTTCTATGTTCGGGTTTTTATCCGAGATTGTAAAAGATAAAGATTGATGGTCTGTTTGTATTTCTATACCGATTACTCCATATAAATAATTTCTGAGATTTTTAAGAGCCCAAACTATGGCTAACAATTCTTTTTTATTAGTGGCGTAAAGTTGTTCGGTTTTATTTAAAGTTTTGGATATGAAAGTAATTGGTTTACTATCCTGTGATAATACCGCTCCGATAGCTACATCTGATGCGTCTGTTGTCAAAGTGAATTTTTTGTTGTAATCTGGTTGGACTAATTCCACTTGTGCTATTAAATTATCTTTTAGTTCGTTAAAAGCTTTTACAGCTGGATCATCTAACTGTATTGTAATTTTTGTAGACATTCTTCTAGAAATTTTACCATTATCTCCTCCTAAGTATTTGGTTAGGGGTTTGGCAATTTTTGCATAGTTTCGGACAAATTTTCGGTAATATCCAGTGAGTCCCAGGAATCGGATACTTCATAATTGTATAAATTTTTTCAGGATCCGTTTTAATTACATTGTGGGAAACGATATAACCAAGAAATGCTGTTTCTAGTTTAAAGAATTTCGATTTTTCAAGAGAAATTTTCATATTAGCTTGTTGTAAAATATTAATTATTTGAATTAGATCAGTATAATGTTGTTCAATTGTATTTGAAAAGATTATTATGTCATCCATATAAACATGACAAGTTTTTCCGACTTGTTCTCTTAATATATCGTCCATTGCTCTTTGAAATATTCTGGGGGCGTTTGTTAACCCAAATGGCATTCGTAAGAATTCAAATTTCCCGTTATTAATAGAAAAGGCTATTTTTTCAATATCTGACTCTTTCATTAAAATTTGGTGGAATCCTGATTCCAAATCAATTGTTGAGAAATATTTTGACTTTCCTAAGTTAGATAGTATTACAGACGGGTCTTGCATCGGGTATCTGTCCGGTATTGTGCTTTCGTTTAATTTTTTATAGTCGATAACTAGTCGGTGTTTTAGAGTTCCATCTTCGTTTTGACCTTTTTTGGGTACTACTAAGACTGGTGAATTATAGGGGCTTCTACTAGGTCTTATTATTTGTTCTTTTAACATTCTATCGATTTCATTATTAACGAAATCTGAGACTGACATAGCATAAGGATATTGTTTGCTATAAATTGGCCTGTCATTGACAGTATTTATTTCTCCTCGAATATCGGTTCGAAAAGGGATTTGCATATTTATTTTAGAATGCTCCTTTTCAATTTTATTCATAATTTTATTTTCGAAATTTTTCAGTTGATTTGAATTTATTATTAGATAATGAATTTTTTCTTTGTCGGAAAATTCAACGACGGCGTGTTCAGGATTTGTGGATCCCAAACTATTAGTTTTATTGTTGACGGATAATTCAACGTCGGAGTGATCAGGATTTTTTGATCCTAAGCTTTTTGATTGTAATTTGACGGAAATAACATCGTCGGCGTGTTCAGGATTTTTTAATCCAAAACTTTTCAATTGTAATTTGACGGAATTAACATCGTCGGCATGTTCAGGATTTTTTGGTCCCAAACTTTTCAATTGTAATTTGACGGAATTAACATCGTCTGCGTGCTCGAGATTATAAGATCTCCAGCTATAACTACTTCTTTCTGCAATAACTGATTCAGTTTTATATTCTATTTGATTGCAAAAGTATTTCTTTATAATATATTCTTTTAATGGAAGAGTATTATTTTCTCCAATTAAACACAAATCGTTTTTCTCTTCATTGTCATAACATTCTAGTTTTTCCTTTTTTCCATTATATTCAAGAATACCTTTTTCTACATCTATTTTAGCTCCAATTTTCCTTAATAGATTGTACCCAATTAATAAGTCGGATTCCAAACCTTCTATTTCATAAAATATATGTTTCGCTTCAAATATTGTTAGTATATGGTAATATTTTATAATTGAGTATCCATGAACTGTTGATACTCTCTTGTATATTGGTAATTCTTTTTTATTTTTATAAATTCCTTTTTTGATATAGCAAGAAGAGGCTCCTGTGTCAATTAATATTTTTAGTTGTTTTTTTGTATTTCTGTCTATTCTTGTTATATGAGGCATTCCTCTGTAGGACCTTGATTTAAAAAATGATCCTCATCAATGTTATTTATTCTCATACCTTTCTGGGCTGGTTGACTTACTGTCCCAGTTGCTTCCCTTTTTAATGGGATTTGTGGTTCAATTTTTTGAGCTTGGTTATGATTATAATTATATCTTTGTGCAAAATTATTATAATTCTGTCTGTTATTATTATACCCCCTATTGTAATTATTACTCGGACGATAGTAATTATTATTCGGACGATTTTGATACTTTATAAAACTTTCGACTTCCATTGGTTCTGGTGGGGTTGTACCTTAGAATTGTTATTTGAATTCCAATTATTATTTTGGCCAAAGTTCCCGTTTTGCGGCCAATTATTATTCAGGTTGTTATTCCAGTTATTATTCATTCTGTTATTATTCTTATAATTAATATTATTATTGTTGTTATTATTATTATTCTGTCTGGAATTAACTGTATTAAATCTTAAGTTGTTTCCCTGACCTTTATTTTCATTCCTAAATCCATAATACCTATTTGCAAATTGGGCTCGAAAGTTGTTAGACTCTAATTCTTGACACTTTGCCAAAGCATTTGGCAAGTCTGGTGGGTTTAGAGAAAATAGAGTTTCTGAGATTGAACCGTTCAATCCAGAAATAAAAATTCTAAGAGCGTTGCTCCTAATTGTTTTGTTTGTTTCTTTGGTTATTTCGCTGTCTTTTCCATATGTCATTATGGTTTTATTTATCAGTAATGTCATTTTCTTGTTTACCTCGTTGTAGAATTCTGTAATGGTCATACGTCCCTGCCTAAGGATGCTTAATTCTGATTCGAGAATATGGATTGGTCTTTTATCGTTATAAATAAAATCCAATCTGGAAAGAATTGCTTGAAAGTTTAAAACTGTACCATGGTTAGTTAGAGCATCATGTGCTGCTCCCATGATTTTATTACGTAGAATTGTTAAAGCGATAAAATATTGTTCGCTTCGAATTTTGTATAGACTCATGGCAGTTTCTGCCGCTTCTCTCCAGCCTACATATTGGGTTATTTCTCCTGTGAATTTTGGTAAAGATTTAACAACCTCTAGGGTAGTTTCACAATTTAGAGTTGGGTCGATTGTTTGGATTTTATAATCTTCCACTACATTTTTGCTAGCGATTATATGCCCTTCTATCCCTTCAATTTTTCTGGTTACTTCACTCAATTGTACACTTATTAATCGGTTAATTAATTCCATCGTCAGATTGCTGGCGTTGGATATCCCGCCCGCAGAGAGTATTGGTGCTGAACCTCCGGTTGCCATTGTTAAATTTAAATCTTCAAAACTTTATATTAAATTTTCCAGATTGTTTTCTTATATTAATGGTTTAAATAGATTTTAAATTTTGTTCTTTTTTACACTTTATAGTATATCCTGATCTTGTTTTATTAAATTGTTTAAAGACTTAAAATTATTTTATTCTGCTCACGATACTTTCCGTTGTATTCTTCCTTCAGTTCTGTTGGGGTCTTCCTTCAAAAAAAATTTTTTGTATTCAGCTGTGGCGGGGGATGGCCCTTTGCTCTTCCTTCCTTCTTGGTGTTGATTTTTTATTATATATTTTTTTGAATATTTTGGTTATAGTTTTTGGGTTGGTTTCATTTCTTTTTCTTGTTGAGTTCTGGTTTGGTAGAGTTCGGTTTTTGTTGAGTTCTGTTTAGTATCGTGTTCTTGTAATTCGTATTAAGTATTCAGTCCACCTTTTTTTTTAACTTCTTAATTGGATTATTGCATTAATTAATTTCCAATTAAGTTTTTCCACGATCACTGTCACAGTAGTTAAATGTCGTTGGATTAATGAGGATGTTTTAATTTTTCCTCTAAAAATATGGGTTGTTGGCGGCGCGAGTTCCGTTTTATATTTAACTTATTATCATTAATATTTATTTAGAACTTTTAAATGACACCGCCCCACGTTGGGCGCCAATTAAAATTGATGTTAAAAAATTATTTAAAAAAATATTTTATTTTTATATTTTAATAAATTTATTGGTGATAAACTTTTTCACTTAAACAATATTACAAGACACTATTATCTGATTTTATCTTCGATCGTTCTCGATCCGATCCCGAAACAGACTGACTCTTAGATTCTGAATCCTGATCCATTCAACCTCGGCCAGAAGCTTTTCTTTGGAAACTTCTTGAACTTTCAATTATGTTTAGAATAAAAGCTTGATGCTGAAATTATTTCTTGCATTGTGAAATTCAATTATGCTGACCGATGCAGTTTGATTGAAGCGCAATAAGTTGACCATGGTTTGGTCTCCAAGCGGAAGCTGTGTTTTTTTGGAGTTTGATTGTTTATCTTAGCGGGGAGCTAAGCGCTGGCAAAGGCAATGACAAAAACAAAGACAAAGGAAATGCCGCCTAGATTGAAATTTAAAATTTGTTTATAAACTGGGATAGAGAGCTATGTTTACGGGTTGGATAACTTGCATTCCACAATCCGATTTTTATTATAGGTTGAGTCATTTTGATGTCCGTGATATAAGGATCTGAACAAGTTCTCTAAAAGCCTTGTTAGATTCCACGGTCTCCTCTATTAGTTTGAACATTTTGTCCATTCTCGAGTTTATATCCCGGATGGCGCTTTCCAGGGCCAGAAACTTTTTCCCAAGACCCAAATCTTGTGTTGAGTCTAGGTCCCTGTGGGGTTGGTGAGTCTCAGCTGATCTAAATTGGGACCTTTGGGCCGTACAACATCGGCGTATGAGATAGTGCTTCTGACAGCCTCAGCCGGGATGAAACCTTGGTTAAAACTTCCACCTCTTGTTGAGCTGACAGAGTTGCTATTATTTTTAAATCCAGGCAGTCTTGGATTGGGCCTGAGCTTCTTTATTTTTTCGATCCTGACAGGGCAGACTTTGTCCGCAGTTGATGCACGAATAATTACCACTCGTGCACAGCATAGAACCAGTTGCGTGAGGGCCAGCGCACTTGCCACATATAGGGTCCTGGAGACAATAGTTTTTGGAGTGTCCAAAGATGTGGCATCCCATACATTGCAGCACTTCTTTTCTGCGACGAGCGCGTTCTATGGTGACTCTGTGTCTACCGAGTTGCGTTACTTTTAGAACTTCCGAAATATTTACGGCGTGTTTTAGATTAACAAAGAACAGATTTTGCCTGGTCTTGTGGTTGATGGTTGCTTCGTCATCTCCATCACAAATTTGTTCGCTATGCGAGTCTCCTTTTCTCGGACAGTATATGTTTAGAGCTTCGTAACCAAGATCAGCAAATGCTTTCTCGATTTGTGCCCTGGGAACGCTTGCATGCATTTCTTTAAGTACAACTCTGTAGGGTTTGTCCTCTTTGAGTTGGTGATGCCAGAACTTGCAGTTGAGGGAAGTTGATTTCCTTACAACGGCACGAAAGGCCTCAGCGTTGGCCGTGTATATACGTGACACTCCAAATTTTGATGTACGTAGCGTATAGTTGTTTTCACCAGCACACGAATTAAGCGCCTGCTCCAATGAGTGGGGATTGTTAATATTTGGGACACAAATGGCTGGAGGCTTAACCATTTTTGAGGATTGCCTACTTCTAATATCAGCAGCTGGAGTTGCTTCCTCTTCATCAGAGCTACTTTCAGACAGATCTACTTGCATGATTTTTTCATGTTTCATCAGCCAAGGCTGCAAATCTGTTGTTACTTAGTGTGGGCAGGGAGCGTGCCTCATCTTTAGATGGGAACTTCTGCGGCTGAGGAGCCTGCTTCTTGGGTTTGTCTTTCTGACAACTATTCCCTTTACGCTTTCTGCCCACAGATATAAGTGATTGGAACGAGCACTTATTCGAACCAATAGCCGTTTGAGGGATGGCAAGGTGCTGCTTCCGAAGACGTTGAAGAACAAACACTAGTACCAGGTTGGGAACGTACTGTATTTGTTATAGTAGTATTCACAACGGACGTTGTGACTGTGCTAGTAACAAAGGTGGCAGAGCTAGTCGTAACTGCATATGAATTATTCAATTCAGTAAGTGGCACTTTTAGATTTAAGGCTATGTCTCTTGCGAATATAACGCGTATTTCAGCTGGTGTCTTACCAGCAACTTCTTTCATCCTTTCAGCGTCTAATGACCTTACTAAGGGCTCTGAGCTAGATGGTGTTTTCTTGTCCATTTTGATTAATCAAATTTTTCTATTACGAAAAATAGGTTAATCACCACAGTTCATATTTTGGTTATTGTTCTTATTACTTAACTCAAGCCAGCAATAAGAGCGAGCGTGAGGTAAGCTCTAGCTTTGTACTCTGTTATCTGAGTTTAATTGCACCAATCAGCGGACACCGCGTGGGCGATGTCTAAATGATTTGTAAGCGATAAGAGCGAGATAAGAACACCCACGAGATCACTTGTTGTTTAAAGAATTGCTAATCGACCGATCGCGACGAAAGCTGATAAGCGAATGTGGCGATTAACGGTGGCGCTGCTGACTGATGAACTCCAGAAATAGACCTCCTGGTCGGCAATTTATGCTTCCCTCACTGGTCTCACTGGCCTCAATGGTTATTTTATTTTTGGAATATAATATTCTCCTAGGTGCCACCTGTAATTTTATGCCCTTAGCATTCTAATTCTAAACCACAACACACGCACAAAACTTACCCTCTAGGGGCTGGCACTAAAGTTAACGAAATATAAATTTTCCGATTCACTGGGTTTTCTTCTCGATCGAAATTTGTGAGTTTTGGTTGAATTGTCAATTTCTCTTTTTTTGTAATTTTGAGAGATCACTATATTTTATTTTTGGATAGCTCGCACGCACTTTCTTGCTCGCTGGTTTAAACTCAATTAATGCCCAGTGGCTACCGCTTCGGGTTGGGACCCCGAGTCTGAACTCCAAAAATGCAGTTGGAGAAATGTTCTTCATGACAGCCTAATTAACATTTTTCCCGACCTTAAGAACATTAGGTCGTTCTTAAGGTCGGGAAAAATGCCTACTTTTAGGCCGAGATCAACGGCAAGCTACCCTACAATTCCCCCCTATCAAAATCTAACTTGGGGTAAGGTATTACCACAAGGAAGATTCAAGCTTGTCGGGCGGATACTTTCTATTGCCGTAGGTCTTTAGCATGGTATTTGCCTACAACCTTTCCTTGGAGATCCTCGATCTCGTAATAAGCCGCTCCTAGCTTCTTCCGAACTCTTGATTTTATGAAGACCGGAGCCAGTTTTGAGCTAAACCCTTTGCAAAAATTGCTTTGCTGGAAGTTCCGTCGGTACACTTCCTGTCCAGGTCTATAAGATACCTCTCGGCTTCCCAAATTGTATGACCGCTCGTTTCTTTGCCTTTGGACGTCCATCGCCTCCTGGGCGGTACCATGATTATATCCCTCGAGTCGTCTTTATCAAACTGCACCGTTCTATCTTCCAGCACTCCTAGTTCTCTAATAATTCGATACGACTTCCCGTCTACTATCATGTGCTGCCCAAACACCATTCCGTAGGGAGATGTTTTAAGGGCTGAGTGTAATCTCTATCTCAACGCGCAACAGATGCTACTGAGCTTACTATTCCAGTTCTTTTGGTTTGGGTCTATGTAAGCTTTAATAGCAGCTAAAACGGATCTGTTGACCTTTTCTGAAGCGTTGACTTGCGGTGCATAAATAGCGGTATAAAAATGCGCCACGCCATATTTTTCTTACAGGGAATTGAAAGCCACGGATTTAAATTGTACCCCATTGTCGGAAATGATTGTTTCCGGAACGCCAAAACAGTGGAAGATTTCCTTTTCCAGGAAGGGAAAGATAGCCTCCGATGTAAACTTTTTTACGGCTTTAAGAAATGGAAATTTTGAAGCATGATCGACGACTGTGAACAATCCTATATTCCCTTCTGAGCTACGCGGATACGGTCCCAAAAAATCGACATAAAGGATTTGGAAGATCCTGTCTGAATGACCAGTATTTCCTAAGGGTGGCCTTAAGACCTGACTGGGGTGTTTGGTAGTTTTACACACCGCACACTTGTTGACAAATTCCTTGACATCTGCTGCTAAATTTGGCCAAACAAAATATCTACTTAGTTTCTCCAACATTTTAGCTACTCCGCAGTGGGCTGCCATGGGATCTTCATGAGCTCTTTTTAGCAAGTCGGGAACTAATTCTTTGGGAAGCCAAAGTTTCCAGCAAGACTCATCTCCAACCTTTTCGTCTGCAGCGCGTTCCGCGCGGCGATACAAGTACCCGTTGCTGATCCTGACATCCAACAATCTTGGTGTTCCTAAAGAGACAGCTGACTTTAAATTTTCTTACTCTATTCCTCTGAATGCTTTGGCCTCCATATTCACTAAACTTGCTACTTCGAAAGCGGATAGGTCGTCTGTAAAGGTCCTTGACAGGGCGTCTGGCACCACGTTCTGACTGCCTTTTCTATGGCTTATTTTAAACTTAAACCCTTGTAATTTTAGGTCTCCCTGGGACATAAGCCATTTTAAAGAAGCGTGATCCGTGATAATACTAAATTCTTGACCCTCCACATATGCCCTAAATTTTTTTTACTGCCAACACGGCTGCCAGACACTCCTTTTCGGTCACCGTGTAGTTTGATTGGCGCCTGTTCAGCTTCCGAGACATAAAGGAGATCGGAACCTCGTTTCCTTCCGAGTCTTGCTGCATCAGGACTGCACCAACTCCTGTATTGCTTGCATGGCAATGAATGCAAAAAGGTGCGTCAAAATTCGGGCTGTGTAAAACTGGGGCAGTGCACATTTTTTCCTTTAGCCCCTCAAAGGCTTCCTGAGCTTCCTTGGTCCAAACATATTTTACTTCTTTGATGCAAAAGTTGCTCTTCTCCACATTTCTGGTTAGTTTGGCTTTTTGAAGATAAGAGGCAACCTCGTGCAAAACTTCTATGTGTCTTTCGAACGTGTCAGAGACTATTAGTAGGTCGTCCAGGTAAACGAACACCTCGTTTCTCAAGTCTGCGGGTATCACCTTATCCATCAGCCTGCACATAGTCTGACCACAAATTGGTAAAGGGGTCTCCCCGGCACGGTAAACGCTGTTTTGTCCTTGGAGCTTCGGTCTAGCGGGATCTGCCAGAATGCATCCTTAAGGTCTAAGGTAGTAATGAATTCAGCTTTAGGGAGTCTACTCAATATTCCATTTATTAAGGGCATGGGGTATGCATCTTTTACCGTCACCTCATTTAACTTTCGGCTATCGATACAAAGCCTAACATTTCCTGGTTTTTGCACCAGGACTACTGGGGAGGACCAAGCGCTGGATGACTCTTCGATAACCCCTAACTTGAGCATCCTATCCAACTCGGCGTACATCAGTTTTTCTGTTGCAGGCGATACGGCATAGTGTCTTTGCTTTACTGGCTTTGCTTGAGCAACATCAATGGAGTGGGTAATCAATTGGGTCCTTCCTTATCCTTTAAAGGCATATGACGGGAAAAGTTGAACAACCTGAAGCAGCGTTTTCTGCTGGCTTTGAGTAAGCTCTCGAGACGAAGGCTGCCACAACTTTTTTTTTTTTTTTTTTTTTTTCTCTTCATTTTATTTACACTCTGTCTTAATCTGACAATAAGTAAATTATATAATTTAAATTAAATTAACAGAGGTAGTAGTTATTTATTAAGCCCTACTACATATTCTATATTTTACATGTTTTAATAGTTTTTATCTACCTATGAGGGAGATCGAGCACGTGAATTCGCTTAAGTCTTCTTACATTGGTATTATTATTAATCAAACTTATGGCTAAATTGTTTTCATGATTTCTTAGTCTATCTATATATTTTTTACTATATTTTTTAATTTCATCTTTAACATAAGGGATTCCTAAGTCTTTATGGATATTTGCATTTGAGATATAAAATGGAGCATTAACAATTTGTCTCAGTGTTTTTGATTGATATCGTTGTAGGATCTCAATATTTGAGTTGCTGGCAGTACCCCAGAGCTGTATGCCATAAGACCACACTGGCTTTATTATAGCTTTATATAGACGGACTTTGTTTTCCAGAGAGGTTGACGATTTTCGGCCAAGCAACCAGGTCATTTTCAAAGTTTTTTGGCTCAGTTGCTGACGCTTTGCCTTAATGTGATCTTTCCACGTTAGTCTGCGATCAAGATGTAAGCCAAGGTACTTTATGCAGTTAGTTTGTGGGATTGGTGATCCATTAAATAAAACTTCTGGACAGTTACCTGTTCTTAATGTGAAAGTTATTTGCGCAGATTTTAGGGCGTTGACTTTTATTTTCCAGAGCAGGAACCAACTTTCAATATGCCACTACTTGGTTGTTGCCACAGAAAGCTTCGGGTAGCAGCTGAAAGTGTTTCCAAAAATCTATTCCTAAATAGAGATCCCCTGCTAAAGATGGAACTTCGTAGAAGGTGATATTTTTATTCTCGTTTCGGAAGGACACTTCAGTGGTTACTCGGCCGGTAATTTTTTGAGATTGTCCATCGGCTGTTCTAACATCTGCGGTAAATTTTTGGCATAAAATATTTAGACCTGGCAGCTCTGTGGCCAGACTACCACCTATGCAGCTAACAGATGCCCCTGTATCCAATAAGCCCACTATTGTTTTTCCTAGCATTTGCACCTGAGCATACGGCCTAACGTCGCGAAGTTTCCCCACCATGGCTGAGAGAAGCAGCCTTCTGTTCTTCCTTTCTTAGTTTTTTTCTTTTCTCCCTGCGAACTTTTGATCGGCTTGTATCTGTGAGCTCTAGCTTTTGTTGGACCTGGTCCACCTCAAAGGTTGTAGATACGCTGCTACTTGTTTGAAATCGTTTAGTTTGTCATCGTCGATCTCGAAACCATCTGTCTGCGTGCCCTTGTGGCACGCCCTTGCTGGTTTTTTGGAGCGTAACTAGTACATTTACTGCATGACGGCTTATACGTATCTGCTTTACCGCAACCATAACAGAAGACACGTCTGTCCGCGGTGCACTGTGACCTGTGACGCTTTTCCTGGCAATTCCATGGCCGCTAACTCTAGGTCTTCCTCTAGATCTGCGAGTTCCGATTCTGACTCGATCTGGCATTGGACCTCGCAAACCTGTCGCCTGGGTACCTGGCGTTGTGGAAACCCCTGAGGCTTCCCTACGCTTTGCATAAAGATTTCCCGAGTCCTAACCAACCTTCTTAATTCGGAAACGGTATCGGCACGCTCGTATAAAATTTCGTGCTGAATATCGGGTTAGAGATTGGCTCGTAAGGTTTCAACCATAGCTCCTCCTGACATGGGCTGCGATAGTCTATCCGCAAGAGTTGCGATTACCCGGTAGAAATCATCGAATGATTCGCTTCCGCGTTGCTTTCTCTGGTCTATCTCGGCCCTGATATTTCTGTCAGTTCGGTCGTCCTTAAATTGCCTTTTGAGTGCGGCGCATAATTCATACCAGCGCACAACGGTTACACTTTTATGGTTACGCCAATACCACTCGCTCGCAATACCCCCGAATAACGTACTGGCATTTTGAGCCACGAGTTGAAGATTACCGTCCAATGTTTGAATGTAATGTTTGTTTGTAAAGGGAACTAGAGCAGACAGGACAGATTTTATTTTTCCCCGATTTCGCAGTAAACCAAGTTCAGTGAAATTCGTGTCCGCAACTGGTGGTTAAAATTTGGCTAGGATAAGAAATAGTTCTAGCGCAGATGTGGCTTATATTTTCGACAATTTCAGATAAGTCTTCGGTGCTGTGTGCTAGTGGCATCTCTAATGAACCTATGCTTTACCTATACTATACACTCAAGAACATATAATAAAATAAATAAATAAATAATGTGGACTATTATTAAAAAAATTATCCTATTATATTGATTGAGAACACAAAAATAAGGTAAAAGAAAATAAATAAACAAATAAAAATCGGGTTGCCATGCAATCGTTTTCAGGTATCGTTGTGTAAAATTCCTTGTTACTAAAGTCCTGACGTGGTTTAAATGTACGCTATTGACACTACTGATTTAAAACAGAAAATTACTAGAATGGAAGGTGAAGGATGTTGTATTTGACATAGAAAACAAATATCTTGGCTCAACACAAGGCAAAGGGCAACAAGTGGTTCCTTGATTCTTTGAAATCCTAGTGAACATCTCACTAGTCCTACGTTTAACATCCTATGTACATTAACCTTTTGAATTTCATTAATAAATGACAAATTATACAAAACACAAAAGACAATTTATACATTTATTTTTTTTTAATTTTATACAAAAGATGAACGAACAAAACAAAATTAAAAAGGAATAAAAATAACAAAATAAATTATTAAAACATTAAATGCACTAATTATGACGCGGCGTTAAAGCTAAATAGCTGAAACTCTTCCAGCAGACAATTGGACAATTTAAAATAATAATAATAATAAAAACAATAAAAACAATAAAGCAATATGTTTTTGCTTTAACCACATACTTTTGTTAATGAACTTGGGGAGATCTTGGGGACGATCGTCAGATGTTATTGACGGTTTGAAAAAATTTTTATTTTTGATCTGGCCTCGCCCGATCGATCTGTCACCATGACAGAATCGGGCCTCACACGTTTGGGCGCCAAAATAAGATTATGATAAATAATAAGTATACTGTAGCGAACTACGAGTATAACTTTCCCGAGCAGATGGTAAATTGCTGTTGGGCGATCAAGCACGCGCTAGTTCCGGCTACTAATTCTCGGTAGAGTAAAGGGGGGGAATATTTGACATCGCGACTACTTGCTCGTCTCGTATCACACTCTTATTTATTTCGCGTGCTTTGGAATTGATCTCCACAAGAAACACTTAAGGACTATCGGACGACAGGACTAAGGACAAACAAGGACATAGCACACTCGTACGACAGCAGCTGTTAAGCTGTCGACGCCCACCCTACCTTGACCACCACTAACCATTTGACATAACCGGTGATCCCTACAAGTATGCTACATTTTACACAACATACACCTTCCAACGCCGCATGGCACCCCTAGAGAGATTTACTCGGATTTAAACATTATAAAATTTGATTTTTAACAAAGAATAAACTAAAAAACTGACAATGTTTTAATTGGAACAGGTTTAGACAACATATCCTAAATGATTACCCTAACTTACAAATTGTAAACATCTAGATTTAAATTGTTAAAAGAAATTTTGGACTGTGGCGTTCATGTAGATATTATCGCAACAGATATGTATGTAAAAATGTAAAGTTTTTTGTTTGCTTAAAAAAAAGGAATATTTACCCTCGGCAGGGCATTAAGAATAGGGAAAGTAAGGTATATAGGGATGTGTATTATTATTTTTAAATTTTTTTTTTGTTTTTATTCTATTAAGATTTTAGAAAAGCGAATATTGGGGCAAGGGTAATTTTAAACATGAGCAATTTTCATTTCCATTTTATATTTCTTTTTTTTTTTGAATTTATTATTGGTAAACAATGGACTTGGAAACAAGTAGCGCCGCAGTAGCTAATTATTTGATTTTCGTTTGCGGCGGCTGCTTTCTCATTTATGAAAATCTATTTATATTACTCACTTTGGATTTCCCACGATGATGCCTGTGAAAGAGAAATCAGCTTACACCGCCTTTTAATCCTAAGAGAGCTATTTATTTTCGATCTGCTCTTCTGAGTTGCTCTCCTACTGCGGTACTCTCTCTCTTCTTTTTACTTCATTCTATTTTCTCACGACAGTTTAGGCGGGCCTTTGCTTATGTGGGAAGAGGAAGGAAAATGGAATAAAGGGAGAAGGAAAGAAAAGAAAGGAAATGCCCTAAATGAATACTATTTCTCTTACAAAATAACTTAAATTAGCTTCCTAACATAAGGCGGAATTTATTTTACTTTTGCTGATCTGCTTGTCTGGTTGCCGATCTGCTTAACAAGCAGTCAGTCATGTGTAAAGCGGTGTAAGGTAGAATATGTATAGATGTAGATAATGTAAAGATAGTGAATTCAATTAAATAATGTTTTTGCGCTTAACGGTGGCGCTGCTGACTGATGAACTCCAGAAATAGACCTCCTGGTCGGCAATTTATGCTTCCCTCACTGGTCTCACTGGCCTGAATGGTTATTTTTTTTTTTGAAATATAATATTCTCCTAGGTGCCACCTGTAATTTTATGCCCTTAGCATTCTAATTCTAAACCACAACACACGCACAAAACTTACCCTCTAGGGGTTGGCACTAAAGTTAACGAAATATAAGTTTTCCGATTCAGTGGGTTTTCTTCTCTATCGAAGTTTGTGAGTTTTGGTTGAATTGTCAATTTCTCTTTTTTTGTAATTTTGAGAGATCACAATATTTTTTTTTTGGATAGCTCGGACGGCGATTGCTCGCTGGCTTAAACTCAATTAATGCCCAGTGGCTACCTCTTCGGGTTGGGACCCCGAGTCTGAACTCCAAAAATGCAGTTGGAGAATTGTTCTTCATGACAGCCTAATTAACATTTTTCCCGACCTTAAGAACAGCCTAATTAAGTGCCTACTTTTAGGCCGAGATCAACGACAAGCTACCCTACAACGTGTAGTACGATCTGCAGTGCGATTCTGATGACGATGAGGATATTTACAATATTGATTTGGATGAAGAAGAAAATTGCATTTAAAATACAAGAGAGAACGCTATAGTCGAGTTCCCCGACCATCTGATACCCGTTACTCAGCTAGTGGAAGTGCGAAGGAGAGTCTTCAACACTGACAGATTTTGATGGTTTGTGGGCGTTAGAGTGGGCGTGGCAAACATTTTTTTTGTAGATCGATAGAAATTCATAAGACAAATAAAAAACTGAAAAAATATTACAACATTTTTCAAAAGTGTGGGCGTGGCAGCTTTGGGCGGTTTGTGGGCGTTAGATTAGGCGTGGCAATATAAATCGACAAACTGCGTTTATGTCTCTGGAGTCTGTATGCTTAATCTCAACTTTTTAGCTTTTGTAGTTCCTGAGATCTCGACGTTCATACGGACAGACGGACGGAGATGGCCAGATTGGCTCGGCTATTAATCCTGATCAAGAATATATATACTTTATATGGTCGGAGACGCTTCCTTCTGCCCGTTACATACTTTTCAACGAATCTAGTATACCCTTTTACTCTACGAGTAACGGGTATAAAAACCTAACCCAATAGAAACAATATATGATAAAAATTTTATGATAAATAGTTTAATAATTTTCACAACGATAATATACAATTCTGTCGTTCCGATAGGATATATTTCAAACAAATAACTTAAGGTTGCCACCCATTGAGTTGTAGAGTGCGTGGAAAAATTTGGCATCTAAAAATTCAGTCCGATTACATTTCTAATAAAATGCCACGTACTTCTTTATTTGATGTAGATGATGACCAACAGTTTCTTAAAATGGCCAGCGGTGATGCGGTAAACTATCCTAAGAAAAAGAGCACAGAACCCATCTACAATCAAGATGGCTTTTCGGAATATGATATCCAAAGACCGTGCTCCAGGTAAGAACTTAAAAAAAACAGTCATATTTAATATGAATTTAATTTCATATTCAGCGCTTTTCGAACCGTAAATGAACCGCACCCAAACCCCATACCCTCCAAGTTCCACATCGACAATGTTGTTCCGGACTTTGGACTCGAGGAGAATTCTAACGTGCTTCCCAAAAACTGGCAAATGCCACCTCCAAGTTCATCAAGCATTGTCAAGAGTCGACGATGCCCCAACGAAGGAAAAATATCTCCAAATGTGCGTCAAACTGTTCCAAAACCTACCGTCGATACAGAACCCTCACCGCTGACACCCATCAAGGGGCCTTTGGTGGATGAGTATGATACAGAAATGTTGTCGTCAGAGGATATTTGGAAGCTCTGTATGGATGCGAAGAAGGGGCTTATAAAGCCCTCGGATGCTATATGGCCTTTGTTTTGCATGGAGTATTTGGAGCCTTCCAAAACTCCACCTCCGAGTTTAACGGAATCTCAAAACTCCAATGAATTTCCTCCGAAAACAGTTCGAGTTGACAAAAACCGATATAAAAAGAATTCTTTCGAAACTGGTTTTGAGAGGAAAGTCGGAAAAGATGAGTGGCGGGTCTTGGATCAGTGGATAGAATCGGAGGGGCTCAACGGATCCTATAATGATATAGAAGAATCGGATTTAAAGGGAAAGGTCGATAGTGACGCCAAGAAGCCTCGGATTCTGGACAATGAAGATGTCGCCTTTGCTAGCTTCACCATTGGAATCGAAGAGGAGCGGGCCATCAACGGATCCCATAATGATATAGAAGATTCGGATTCAAAGGGAAAGGTCGATAGTGACGCCAAGAAGCCTCGGATTCTGGACAATGAAGATGTCGCCTTTGCTAGCTGCACCATTGGAATCGAAGAGCAGCGGGCACTCAAGGAATGGATAAAATCGGAGGGCCTCAACGAACCCCACAGTGATATAGAAGAGTTTGATATGTTATTAAGCCTAGCCAGAGATCATGAGAAGAATCATGATCTTCTGATGGAGTTACTAAAGCCCAAGGATCTTATCTCCCAGGAAAAGGATGTTTGGAAAAAGTTTTCTCCAAAGGTGTTCGAAATGCCGCAGAAACCTGATTCCGTAGAGCCTGAGTTGTGGAAACCCCCACCCAACGAAAAGGTTTCCGTTGAAAATATTCCAGAAAAGGAACCAGAGAAAGCAACTGAATTCATTGTGGAAAAACCAGAAAAGCCAGTTATCCTCGAGGTCAAAGACATTAAAACATTGCCCCCGAGGCCCGAGGCTGAGGAAGCTACCCAGAGTTGGCTACAGCAATGCAGTGAAATCATTTCCCAACAAGTGCAACTCCTCATCTATGAGGACGGTTCCAACAATCCAACTGCTGCAGAACCAGAGGCCATTGACTTCGAAACCGAGATCAGCGAGGAGCAAATGAAGCCCCGAGTCCTGGGAGAAAGCAACAGAAATGTCTCAGCGGAGACTGGATGGCAGAATAGCTTCACAGTTTTCCTCGAGGACTTCGAGTACATCATTGACCAAACCATGACGGAGTTCAGGGACCCCCAAGCTAAGAGACTGCGCTCAAAGTGGAACCAGCAGTTCGGATCAAAATCGGTGGAGAATTTGAGGAGATGTCTTCTGCTTCCGCCTCTGCCAGATCACTTGGACCAGTGCCTCCAGAGGATTAGAATCCTAAGGCGTCCCAAAAGGCGCAAGGTCGAGGAATTTCGCATGCACGTCGATATGAATTTATGCAAAATGTATTGCACACTGAGTATGAATACGAACTTGGATCTGCAAAATACGGTTAGGTTCCTAAGAAACGCCGTTTACAAAAACGACATCGATGTGATCCAAATCCGGTATGAGGCCACACAGATAGCCTGGATTTGGTCCGATGGCAGTGTCTTGATAATCAATGGAAGAGGCCATGCGATGCTTGCCGAAACACAAAGGGATCTGATGTTTAGGACCCTTGGGAGGGCGAACTTCAAAGCCGACCCCTCAAACAAGCTTCTACATCTGCGTCTCATTTCCTGCGCCCATATTCCATTTGGGATCTCTTTGCCGGTGTTCACTGCGTTAAGCGTTCTTTCTCCAGAGCCCCATATGCAGTATGTCTACTACGTGGACAAGGCAGTTCCCGGGGTGGCGGCCCGTGTTCATGAGACGGGAATGGTCCAGGTGTTTGCCATGACCACGCGTGAGGCGGATAATATGCTGAAGAAACTGTACCTTCTTACGGCCAATCACCGAAAGGCCACCAAAGACGTCATCAAAAAGAAACCAATGGACTACGACTGACAAAAAAAAAATTTAACTTACGAGTTACAAACAGAATGATGTAAGGATGTGATCGAAAATAGAATAGTAATTATAATAAAGCTGAGAACGCTTTGGTAAACAATTCAATGGCTCAAAAGTCGGTTCAATCATTATTTTGTTCTTTAGAATGAATAGGCGTGGAATTCTTGCTCTGCTATCAGATACCTGTTACTCTGCTATTGATTAGATTTTAATTAAACATAGATTTTACAAAGATTATACATACTGCAGAATTGCTAAGCCAACTTCTCACTAATATCAATATACCCTCTGCCAGGGTGTGCAAAGTAAGCCGTATAACTATGTATCCTCCAAATATTTTCTGTCCCTCAAAGCAGTTTTTAATTTTGTAGTCATGCAAATTTCGTTTCCTTTCCTTGGCTTGAACATTTGTCTCAGCAGAAGTTAATTGGTTTTTTTGCGGAAGAAGTGCCGCTTGAGACGTCGACTTGGGGGACTTTTTTCCCCTTTTTAGTTGCTCCCGGGGTAGTTTTTTTGTTGCTGTGGCTTTGGCGTTGGTTGGTGTCTTGGTGGAAAACAGAAGGCTTAAAAGGGGATACACAAAGGATTTGAGCAATCAAGTGCGCTTTTGAGCACGCAGACCGATAACAGTTTTATTCACGATCGCTTTATCCAGCCTCTTATTTTCCTGGCACCTGCCATTACGTTGAGGGCTAAGAAGAAAATGTGCTTCGCCCTCAGTTTTTTTCAAAGTCATAACTATGCTGGGATTTCAATATGCGCCCAAAGGAACCCACACGTAAGCGCCATAAAGTCCCATAAGGAAAGAAAAAAGGAAAAAATAAGTAAGGAAACGGGGCATACAACTTCAAGTAGTTGGGTCCAAATGTCTGCACGGCTTTAGCCAGCAAAAACAATACGGCCCGGAAGGGCGGACACAGAAAAAGAATTCCGAGCGCTCTGGCTTTTGTCTTAAGTTTCACTTGAACGTCGAACGCACACACGCAAGCACTCGGGTGAAGGGACATTTAAATTCTGCAGCGGAATGCACCTATGGGCATAGGGGATTCCGGGCTCGGGGCATTTTAATCATAAGACTCTGGTGCCTTTCTAGCTCAAGAGCCAATACGAATTTCGCCCACTTAATTCAATGCATATTCGCCCAGCATCCAGTTTGATTGAGCTTAAGAATGCACTTACAAGCAGCTGTACTTCGTGAACGAGGCAGTTCCTGAGCTAAAAGGATAATAATCAGAGATAAGGCAGGAGACGAAGGAAAGTCGTAAGATAATCGGATGCAGCTACAGTCGCCCCTTAGGCCAAAAGGATGGCCCGGAAAAAACAGGGAAGCGGCTTGTAAGCCATTCCACAGCCACATACCTGCAATCAGGACCAACCAAAGCCAGAAAGCAGGTTAAAAGAGCCCGGAAGAAAGACAGGCAAGCAACAATGGAAGGGCTACCAAAAATGCAACTTCCAGCATAATACATCAATAAATACAAGAAACAATAACACCAATAGTATTATTTACATAAAAAAATGTGCATCAACACAAAGCTTTATACTCAACTTACTAAAGCCATTAAGTTTCCTAATTAAAATTTTAAACTAAAGAACAATAATATTATATATACTTGTACATAGTAAAATTCCTATTCCCTTTGATTTTTAATAGAATCTCACAAAACATTTAAAATAAATCGATATTCTCGTTAACATATTTTAAATGGTTTGCTAACTTACATAGTTTTGGAAATTATGATTTATGTAGTTCAGTTTTTCTGACATAAAACCTCTGTTTTTCTTCAATTCTATTGGTTTAGCTGGTGAAGTAAATTTGAAATAAACCCATTTAACTAGTCCCGTATCCTTTTGCTTTTCGAAAGCGACTAGTTAAAAGATATCCCAATTTTAGCAATGCCACTGTTGGCCATCTGCATCCACAGCTTTCCCTGGCTTAAAGGGGTTCCATTTCATTTATGGCCACATGCAGTCGGCTTTTTTCAAGTTAATCCAATCAATGCACTCGCATTTCTCGGCACAATCAAATTCTAGTTACAATTTGAGGACTTGGAAGCCTGGACACATATGGCACAGTTAGAAACGAAGAAATAGAGTGAAACGGGATGGAACAGAAAAGGGACAAAACTACACGACGGTTAGCCAACTGGATGGTTAAGAATTTGACACAATAGACAAAGAATTTATGAGACGCTTATGAAAGACTTTCCAGCTCAGTCCCTTTTACCTAATGACAGAGTTTCACTTTTTCTGCACGAAAGTGAGGGCAAATGGGTGAGCCCATGATAACGATGTTCTTCGGTCTTACATCAGTAAATTAACGCATCTGGGTCAGCAAAGTGAATGCAGTTTCCCACAGAAAAAGAGTATTGGATATCAATGTTTGGTATACAAAGCAGAGCTTGATTTTCATATTAATTATTATATAATTCCGTTTGTTATATTTTTATTTGATGAAAAAAGTTGTAACACCTGATTATAATTGTAATTATTATACACTAATCATGCACTAATATTCTCATTTTCCGCATCGTAGAGCACATTTGACTAAAATCTCTGTCCTAAAAATCACGGCAAATCACTGTGCATATGTTTACATTTGAATGTTTTCCATTTCCTGTTACTCAGCAATTTCCACCAACAAAACAAAAATAAACAGGAAACGTAAAAAAGAATAATATTTATAATTAAATTAATAAGAAACAGGATCAAAAGCCGTCTGGTAAGGGGCGCAAGGCGACTCCAATGGCCAGCAGGCGTCGATAAATTAGCATAGCAAAACCATTAGAGGAGGATCCAGTGTATCCTTAAAGTGGATTTCTTAAATAGAAAAAATGAAAAGCCGCAGGATAATGAACTTTTCGGTATAGGCTAATACAGGCAGTGCACTGCATTCCCCCAGCCAAATGAAAACATCTAGGTGAGTTCAAGAACTGTCCAGGCGACGTCGGTAGGCTTCGGCGCCAGGACTAGACTTAGGCTTTTCTTTTTGTTTCAGGATGCTCGCTTCCGTCGAACAGGACCTAATAGGTTCCGTCGTCTTGGCCGAACACACATTAAGTATACGCCCTGTCTGGAATGCGTATAAGTGAAATAATAGGTGAATACCTTCTAACTTTTTGAAATACCGTATTGCATTTTTCCATACTCTATACAATTTACTAGTCTTTTTATTTTAAAAAATCCCTTTAAATGCTAAATTACGTTAAATTTATTCGCTTATATTCTTCCTAGTATTCAGACATTTTGTTCTTTTCTGCCTAAAGTGTTTAGAGACTTGGCAAGCGAAGGCAAACAGTTTTTGTTCGGATTTTTAGACTTTGCTAGCAGCACCAGAGTGCCATTAGTGTGTGGTAAGGGGGATCCAAGCGGATCCAGGGAAGCTGAGGTCCTCATTTATGTGTGGCGACTTTGGAAAGTACCCGAGAGTGTTGGCAGTTGATGGGAAAATGCGGCTTTTAGATGGTGTATGAATGAATACTACGTGCCTAAGTGGCACAGTGTTATGGTATATCTATGGCGTATTTTCGCAATAGCTACTTTAATACAGACACATAGCACTAAAAACCTTCCAATTGAATTCGGGGTGCACCAGATACCAGAATATAGAATGGGAAATCAAAATAAATATTCCATTACATGTGCTTACTTGTGAATTGTAATATTTAAACAATATATTTTTGTATACCCGTTAGTCGTACAGTACATGCGTCTGTCCGTCCGTCGAGATCCTAAAAACTATAAGCTTAAAAGCTAGAAAATTGTGTATGAGCATGCAGACTCGAGAGACAGAGACCGAGCGCAAGAAATACTTATTCGCTGTATAACGGGTATCTAATAGTTAATTAATTAATTAATTGACTGCCATTTAAATCAAATGTTTAAAAGCTTCTAGATAATTTAAAGATAAACTAAAAGCTTAAGTCCGCAAATTAAGGATATTTTACTTATACAAAACATGCACAAGTGCTGTGAAGGATAAGTTTCAAATTCCGAGACCACACCACATAAAAATATATTGCAGCATTTCAAATTGAAGAAAAACAGCCTTAAAAACATTGCAAGAATGTTTGGGGGATTAAGTCTGTGCTGAAAACGAACGTTTGCTTTTATTTTGTAGCGTGCCATTGGAACTAAATGGAAAATGAAAAATTTATAGAAATTTAAATGCAATGGCTGCTCCAAGTAAAGCTGGCTAAAAGACCCGGGCTTCGAATGGGTTACGTTACGGAATAAAACTGAAAAAGAGAGAACGCTATAACCGAGTTCCCCGACTATCTGATACCCGTTACTCAGCTAGTGGAAGTGCGAAGGAGAGTCTTCAACACTGACGGTTTTTGGTGGTTTGTGGGCGTTAGAAAGGGGGGTGGCAAAAACTTTTTTGGCCAATCGATAGAAATTTATAAGACTAATAAAAAACTGAAAAAATATGAAAACATTTTTCAAAAGTGTGGGCGTGGCAGCTTTGGGCGGTTTGTGGGCGTTAGATTAGGCGTGGCAATATAAATCGACAAACTGCGTTTATGTCTCTGGAGTCTGTATGCTTAATCTCAACTTTTTAGCTTTTGTAGTTCCTGAGATCTCGACGTTCATACGGACAGACGGACGGAGATGGCCAGATTGGCTCGGCTATTAATCCTGATCAAGAATATATATACTTTATATGGTCGGAGACGCTTCCTTCTGCCCGTTACATACTTTTCAACGAATCTAGTATACCCTTTTACTCTACGAGTAACGGGTATAAAAACCTAACCCAATAGAAACAATATATGATAAAAATTTTATGATAAATAGTTTAATAATTTTCACAACGATAATATACAATTCTGTCGTTCCGATAGGATATATTTCAAACAAATAACTTAAGGTTGCCACCCATTGAGTTGTAGAGTGCGTGGAAAAATTTGGCATCTAAAAATTCAGTCCGATTACATTTCTAACAAAATGCCACGTACTTCTTTATTTGATGTAGATGATGACCAACAGTTTCTTAAAATGGCCAGCGGTGATGCGGTAAACTATCCTAAGAAAAAGAGCACAGAACCCATCTACAATCAAGATGGCTTTTCGGAATATGATATCCAAAGACCGTGCTCCAGGTAAGAACTTAAAAAAAACAGTCATATTTAATATGAATTTAATTTCATATTCAGCGCTTTTCGAACCGTAAATGAACCGCACCCAAACCCCATACCCTCCAAGTTCCGCATCGACAATGTTGTTCCGGACTTTGGACTCGAGGAGAATTCTAACGTGCTTCCCAAAAACTGGCAAATGCCACCTCCAAGTTCATCAAGCATTGTCAAGAGTCGACGATGCCCCAACGAAGGAAAAATATCTCCAAATGTGCGTCAAACTGTTCCAAAACCTACCGTCGATACAGAACCCTCACCGCTGACACCCATCAAGGGGCCTTTGGTGGATGAGTATGATACAGAAATGTTGTCGTCAGAGGATATTTGGAAGCTCTGTATGGATGCGAAGAAGGGGCTTATAAAGCCCTCGGATGCTATATGGCCTTTGTTTTGCATGGAGTATTTGGAGCCTTCCAAAACTCCACCTCCGAGTTTAACGGAATCTCAAAACTCCAATGAATTTCCTCCGAAAACAGTTCGAGTTGACAAAAACCGATATAAAAAGAATTCTTTCGAAACTGGTTTTGAGAGGAAAGTCGGAAAAGATGAGTGGCGGGTCTTGGATCAGTGGATAGAATCGGAGGGGCTCAACGGATCCTATAATGATATAGAAGAATCGGATTCAAAGGGAAAGGTCGATAGTGACGCCAAGAAGCCTCGGATTCTGGACAATGAAGATGTCGCCTTTGCTAGCTTCACCATTGGAATCGAAGAGGAGCGGGCCATCAACGGATCCCATAATGATATAGAAGATTCGGATTCAAAGGGAAAGGTCGATAGTGACGCCAAGAAGCCTCGGATTCTGGACAATGAAGATGTCGCCTTTGCTAGCTGCACCATTGGAATCGAAGAGCAGCGGGCACTCAAGGAATGGATAAAATCGGAGGGCCTCAACGAACCCCACAGTGATATAGAAGAGTTTGATATGTTATTAAGCCTAGCCAGAGATCATGAGAAGAATCATGATCTTCTGATGGAGTTACTAAAGCCCAAGGATCTTATCTCCCAGGAAAAGGATGTTTGGAAAAAGTTTTCTCCAAAGGTGTTCGAAATGCCGCAGAAACCTGATTCCGTAGAGCCTGAGTTGTGGAAACCCCCACCCAACGAAAAGGTTTCCGTTGAAAATATTCCAGAAAAGGAACCAGAGAAAGCAACTGAATTCATTGTGGAAAAACCAGAAAAGCCAGTTATCCTCGAGGTCAAAGACATTAAAACATTGCCCCGAGGCCCGAGGCTGAGGAAGCTACCCAGAGTTGGCTACAGCAATGCAGTGAAATCATTTCCCAACAAGTGCAACTCCTCATCTATGAGGACGGTTCCAACAATCCAACTGCTGCAGAACCAGAGGCCATTGACTTCGAAACCGAGATCAGCGAGGAGCAAATGAAGCCCCGAGTCCTGGGAGAAAGCAACAGAAATGTCTCAGCGGAGACTGGATGGCAGAATAGCTTCACAGTTTTCCTCGAGGACTTCGAGTACATCATTGACCAAACCATGACGGAGTTCAGGGACCCCCAAGCTAAGAGACTGCGCTCAAAGTGGAACCAGCAGTTCGGATCAAAATCGGTGGAGAATTTGAGGAGATGTCTTCTGCTTCCGCCTCTGCCAGATCACTTGGACCAGTGCCTCCAGAGGATTAGAATCCTAAGGCGTCCCAAAAGGCGCAAGGTCGAGGAATTTCGCATGCACGTCGATATGAATTTATGCAAAATGTATTGCACACTGAGTATGAATACGAACTTGGATCTGCAAAATACGGTTAGGTTCCTAAGAAACGCCGTTTACAAAAACGACATCGATGTGATCCAAATCCGGTATGAGGCCACACAGATAGCCTGGATTTGGTCCGATGGCAGTGTCTTGATAATCAATGGAAGAGGCCATGCGATGCTTGCCGAAACACAAAGGGATCTGATGTTTAGGACCCTTGGGAGGGCGAACTTCAAAGCCGACCCCTCAAACAAGCTTCTACATCTGCGTCTCATTTCCTGCGCCCATATTCCATTTGGGATCTCTTTGCCGGTGTTCACTGCGTTAAGCGTTCTTTCTCCAGAGCCCCATATGCAGTATGTCTACTACGTGGACAAGGCAGTTCCCGGGGTGGCGGCCCGTGTTCATGAGACGGGAATGGTCCAGGTGTTTGCCATGACCACGCGTGAGGCGGATAATATGCTGAAGAAACTGTACCTTCTTACGGCCAATCACCGAAAGGCCACCAAAGACGTCATCAAAAAGAAACCAATGGACTACGACTGACAAAAAAAAAATTTAACTTACGAGTTACAAACAGAATGATGTAAGGATGTGATCGAAAATAGAATAGTAATTATAATAAAGCTGAGAACGCTTTGGTAAACAATTCAATGGCTCAAAAGTCGGTTCAATCATTATTTTGTTCTTTAGAATGAATAGGCGTGGAATTCTTGCTCTGCTATCAGATACCTGTTACTCTGCTATTGATTAGATTTTAATTAAACATAGATTTTACAAAGATTATACATACTGCAGAATTGCTAAGCCAACTTCTCACTAATATCAATATACCCTCTGCCAGGGTGTGCAAAGTAAGCCGTATAACTATGTATCCTCCAAATATTTTCTGTCCCTCAAAGCAGTTTTTAATTTTGTAGTCATGCAAATTTCGTTTCCTTTCCTTGGCTTGAACATTTGTCTCAGCAGAAGTTAATTGGTTTTTTTGCGGAAGAAGTGCCGCTTGAGACGTCGACTTGGGGGACTTTTTTCCCCTTTTTAGTTGCTCCCGGGGTAGTTTTTTTGTTGCTGTGGCTTTGGCGTTGGTTGGTGTCTTGGTGGAAAACAGAAGGCTTAAAAGGGGATACACAAAGGATTTGAGCAATCAAGTGCGCTTTTGAGCACGCAGACCGATAACAGTTTTATTCACGATCGCTTTATCCAGCCTCTTATTTTCCTGGCACCTGCCATTACGTTGAGGGCTAAGAAGAAAATGTGCTTCGCCCTCAGTTTTTTTCAAAGTCATAACTATGCTGGGATTTCAATATGCGCCCAAAGGAACCCACACGTAAGCGCCATAAAGTCCCATAAGGAAAGAAAAAAGGAAAAAATAAGTAAGGAAACGGGGCATACAACTTCAAGTAGTTGGGTCCAAATGTCTGCACGGCTTTAGCCAGCAAAAACAATACGGCCCGGAAGGGCGGACACAGAAAAAGAATTCCGAGCGCTCTGGCTTTTGTCTTAAGTTTCACTTGAACGTCGAACGCACACACGCAAGCACTCGGGTGAAGGGACATTTAAATTCTGCAGCGGAATGCACCTATGGGCATAGGGGATTCCGGGCTCGGGGCATTTTAATCATAAGACTCTGGTGCCTTTCTAGCTCAAGAGCCAATACGAATTTCGCCCACTTAATTCAATGCATATTCGCCCAGCATCCAGTTTGATTGAGCTTAAGAATGCACTTACAAGCAGCTGTACTTCGTGAACGAGGCAGTTCCTGAGCTAAAAGGATAATAATCAGAGATAAGGCAGGAGACGAAGGAAAGTCGTAAGATAATCGGATGCAGCTACAGTCGCCCCTTAGGCCAAAAGGATGGCCCGGAAAAAACAGGGAAGCGGCTTGTAAGCCATTCCACAGCCACATACCTGCAATCAGGACCAACCAAAGCCAGAAAGCAGGTTAAAAGAGCCCGGAAGAAAGACAGGCAAGCAACAATGGAAGGGCTACCAAAAATGCAACTTCCAGCATAATACATCAATAAATACAAGAAACAATAACACCAATAGTATTATTTACATAAAAAAATGTGCATCAACACAAAGCTTTATGCTCAACTTACTAAAGCCATTAAGTTTCCTAATTAAAATTTTAAACTAAAGAACAATAATATTATATATACTTGTACATAGTAAAATTCCTATTCCCTTTGATTTTTAATAGAATCTCACAAAACATTTAAAATAAATCGATATTCTCGTTAACATATTTTAAATGGTTTGCTAACTTACATAGTTTTGGAAATTATGATTTATGTAGTTCAGTTTTTCTGACATAAAACCTCTGTTTTTCTTCAATTCTATTGGTTTAGCTGGTGAAGTAAATTTGAAATAAACCCATTTAACTAGTCCCGTATCCTTTTGCTTTTCGAAAGCGACTAGTTAAAAGATATCCCAATTTTAGCAATGCCACTGTTGGCCATCTGCATCCACAGCTTTCCCTGGCTTAAAGGGGTTCCATTTCATTTATGGCCACATGCAGTCGGCTTTTTTCAAGTTAATCCAATCAATGCACTCGCATTTCTCGGCACAATCAAATTCTAGTTACAATTTGAGGACTTGGAAGCCTGGACACATATGGCACAGTTAGAAACGAAGAAATAGAGTGAAACGGGATGGAACAGAAAAGGGACAAAACTACACGACGGTTAGCCAACTGGATGGTTAAGAATTTGACACAATAGACAAAGAATTTATGAGACGCTTATGAAAGACTTTCCAGCTCAGTCCCTTTTACCTAATGACAGAGTTTCACTTTTTCTGCACGAAAGTGAGGGCAAATGGGTGAGCCCATGATAACGATGTTCTTCGGTCTTACATCAGTAAATTAACGCATCTGGGTCAGCAAAGTGAATGCAGTTTCCCACAGAAAAAGAGTATTGGATATCAATGTTTGGTATACAAAGCAGAGCTTGATTTTCATATTAATTATTATATAATTCCGTTTGTTATATTTTTATTTGATGAAAAAAGTTGTAACACCTGATTATAATTGTAATTATTATACACTAATCATGCACTAATATTCTCATTTTCCGCATCGTAGAGCACATTTGACTAAAATCTCTGTCCTAAAAATCACGGCAAATCACTGTGCATATGTTTACATTTGAATGTTTTCCATTTCCTGTTACTCAGCAATTTCCACCAACAAAACAAAAATAAACAGGAAACGTAAAAAAGAATAATATTTATAATTAAATTAATAAGAAACAGGATCAAAAGCCGTCTGGTAAGGGGCGCAAGGCGACTCCAATGGCCAGCAGGCGTCGATAAATTAGCATAGCAAAACCATTAGAGGAGGATCCAGTGGATCCTTAAAGTGAATTTCTTAAATAGAGAAAATGAAAAGCCGCAGGATAATCAACTTTTCGGTATAGGCTAATACAGGCAGTGCACTGCATTCTCCCAGCCAAATGAAAACATCTAGGTGAGTTCAAGAACTGTCCAGGCGACGTCGGTAGGCTACGGCGCCAGGACTAGACTTAGGCTTTTCTTTTTGTTTCAGTGCCATTAGTGTGTGGTAAGGGGGATCCAAGCGGATCCAGGGAAGCTCAGGTCCTCATTTTTGTGTGGCGACTTTGGGAAGTACCCGAGATTGTTGGCAGTTGATGGAAAAATGCGGCTTTTAGATGGTGTATGAATGAATACTACGTGCCTGAGTGGCACAGTAATATGGTATATCTATGGCGTATTTTCGCAATAGCTACTTTAATACAGACACATAGCACTAAAAACCTTCCCATTGAATTCGGGGTGCACCAGATTATAGAATGGGAAATCAAAATAAATATTCCATTACAAGTGCTTACTTGTGAATTGTAATATTTAAACAATATATTCTTATACCCTTTACTCGTACAGTTCATGCGTCTGTCCGTCCGTCGAGATCCCAGAAACTATAAGCTTAAAAGCTAGAAAGTTGTGTATGAGCATCAGACTCGAGAGACAGAGACCCAGCGCAAGAAATACTTATTCGCTGTATAACGGGTATCTGATAGTCGTAAAACAGGACTATATAGTTCTCTCTTGTTTTTAAACGACTCAAAAGGTAAATACAAATACTCAACTTCAAATCTCTCTAAACTAATTGACTGTCATTTAAATCAAATGTTTAGAAGCTTCTAGAAAATTGAAAGATAAACTAAAAGCTTAAGTCCGCAATTTAAGGATATTTTACTTATACAAAACATGCACAATTGGTGTGAAAGATAAGTTTCAAATTCCGCGACCACACCACACAAAAAAATATATTGCAGCATTTCAAATTGAAGAAAAACAGCCTTAAAAACATTGCAAGAATGTTTGGGGGATTAAGTCTGTGCTGAAAACGAACGTTTGCTTTTATTTTGTAGCGTGCCATTGGAACTAAATGGAAAATGAAAAATTTATAGAAATTTAAATGCAATGGCTGCTCCAAGTAAAGCTGGCTAAAAGACCCGGGCTTCGAATGGGTTACGTTACGGAATTAAACTGAAAAAGAGAGAACGCTATAACCGAGTTCCCCGACTATCTGATACCCGTTACTCAGCTAGTGGAAGTGCGAAGGAGAGTCTTCAACACTGACGGTTTTTGGTGGTTTGTGGGCGTTAGAAAGGGGGGTGGCAAAAACTTTTTTGGCCAATCGATAGAAATTTATAAGACTAATAAAAAACTGAAAAAATATGAAAACATTTTTCAAAAGTGTGGGCGTGGCAGCTTTGGGCGGTTTGTGGGCGTTAGATTAGGCGTGGCAATATAAATCGACAAACTGCGTTTATGTCTCTGGAGTCTGTATGCTTAATCTCAACTTTTTAGCTTTTGTAGTTCCTGAGATCTCGACGTTCATACGGACAGACGGACGGAGATGGGCAGATTGGCTCGGCTATTAATCCTGATCAAGAATATATATACTTTATATGGTCGGAGACGCTTCCTTCTGCCCGTTACATACTTTTCAACGAATCTAGTATACCCTTTTACTCTACGAGTAACGGGTATAAAAACCTAACCCAATAGAAACAATATATGATAAAAATTTTATTTTAAATAGTTTAAAGATAATATACAATTCTGTCGTTCCGATAGGATATATTTCAAACAAATAACTTAAGGTTGCCACCCATAGAGTTGTAGAGTGCGTCGAAAAATTTGGCATCTAAAAATTCAGTCCGATTAAATTTCTAACAAAATGCCACGTACTTCTTTATTTGATGTAGATGATGACCAACAGTTTCTTAAAATGGCCAGCGGTGATGCGGTAAACTATCCTAAGAAAAAGAGCACAGAACCCATCTACAATCAAGATGGCTTTTCGGAATATGATATCCAAAGACCGTGCTCCAGGTAAGAACTTAAAAAAAACAGTCATATTTAATATGAATTTAATTTCATATTCAGCGCTTTTCGAACCGTAAATGAACCGCACCCAAACCCCATACCCTCCAAGTTCCGCATCGACAATGTTGTTCCGGACTTTGGACTCGAGGAGAATTCTAACGTGCTTCCCAAAAACTGGCAAATGCCACCTCCAAGTTCATCAAGCATTGTCAAGAGTCGACGATGCCCCAACGAAGGAAAAATATCTCCAAATGTGCGTCAAACTGTTCCAAAACCTACCGTCGATACAGAACCCTCACCGCTGACACCCATCAAGGGGCCTTTGGTGGATGAGTATGATACAGAAATGTTGTCGTCAGAGGATATTTGGAAGCTCTGTATGGATGCGAAGAAGGGGCTTATAAAGCCCTCGGATGCTATATGGCCTTTGTTTTGCATGGAGTATTTGGAGCCTTCCAAAACTCCACCTCCGAGTTTAACGGAATCTCAAAACTCCAATGAATTTCCTCCGAAAACAGTTCGAGTTGACAAAAACCGATATAAAAAGAATTCTTTTGAAACTGGTTTTGAGAGGAAAGTCGGAAAAGATGAGTGGCGGGTCTTGGATCAGTGGATAGAATCGGAGGGGCTCAACGGATCCTATAATGATGTAGAAGAATCGGATTCAAAGGGAAAGGTCGATAGTGACGCCAAGAAGCCTCGGATTCTGGACAATGAAGATGTCGCCTTTGCTAGCTTCACCATTGGAATCGAAGAGGAGCGGGCCATCAACGGATCCCATAATGATATAGAAGATTCGGATTCAAAGGGAAAGGTCGATAGTGACGCCAAGAAGCCTCGGATTCTGGACAATGAAGATGTCGCCTTTGCTAGCTGCACCATTGGAATCGAAGAGCAGCGGGCACTCAAGGAATGGATAAAATCGGAGGGCCTCAACGAACCCCACAGTGATATAGAAGAGTTTGATATGTTATTAAGCCTAGCCAGAGATCATGAGAAGAATCATGATCTTCTGATGGAGTTACTAAAGCCCAAGGATCTTATCTCCCAGGAAAAGGATGTTTGGAAAAAGTTTTCTCCAAAGGTGTTCGAAATGCCGCAGAAACCTGATTCCGTAGAGCCTGAGTTGTGGAAACCCCCACCCAACGAAAAGGTTTCCGTTGAAAATATTCCAGAGAAGGAACCAGAGAAAGCAACTGAATTCATTGTGGAAAAACCAGAAAAGCCAGTTATCCTCGAGGTCAAAGACATTAAAACATTGCCCCCGAGGCCCGAGGCTGAGGAAGCTACCCAGAGTTGGCTACAGCAATGCAGTGAAATCATTTCCCAACAAGTGCAACTCCTCATCTATGAGGACGGTTCCAACAATCCAACTGCTGCAGAACCAGAGGCCATTGACTTCGAAACCGAGATCAGCGAGGAGCAAATGAAGCCCCGAGTCCTGGGAGAAAGCAACAGAAATGTCTCAGCGGAGACTGGATGGCAGAACAGCTTCACAGTTTTCCTCGAGGACTTCGAGTACATCATTGACCAAACCATGACGGAGTTCAGGGACCCCCAAGCTAAGAGACTCCGCTCAAAGTGGAACCAGCAGTTTGGATCAAAATCGGTGGAGAATTTGAGGAGATGTCTTCTGCTTCCGCCTCTGCCAGATCACTTGGACCAGTGCCTCCAGAGGATTAGAATCCTAAGGCGTCCCAAAAGGCGCAAGGTCGAGGAATTTCGCATGCACGTCGATATGAATTTTTGCAAAATGTATTGCACACTGAGTATGAATACGAACTTGGATCTGCAAAATACGGTTAGGTTCCTAAGAAACGCCGTTTACAAAAACGACATCGATGTGATCCAAATCCGGTATGAGGCCACACAGATAGCCTGGATTTGGTCCGATGGCAGTGTCTTGATAATCAATGGAAGAGGCCATGCGATGCTTGCCGAAACACAAAGGGATCTGATGTTTAGGACCCTTGGGAGGGCGAACTTCAAAGCCGACCCCTCAAACAAGCTTCTACATCTGCGTCTCATTTCCTGCGCCCACTTTCCATTTGGGATCTCTTTGCCGGTGTTCACTGCGTTAAGCGTTCTTTCTCCTGAGCCCCATATGCAGTATGTCTACTACGTGGACAAGGCAGTTCCCGGGGTGGCGGCCCGTGTTCATGAGACGGGAATGGTCCAGGTGTTTGCCATGACCACGGGTGAGGCGGATAATATGCTGAAGAAACTGTACCTTCTTACGGCCAATCACCGAAAGGCCACCAAAGACGTCATCAAAAAGAAACCAATAGACTACGACTGACAAAAAAAAAATTTAACTTACGAGTTACAAACAGAATGATGTAAGGATGTGATCGAAAATAGAATAGTAATTATAATAAAGCTGAGAACGCTTTGGTAAACAATTCAATGGCTCAAAAGTCGGTTCAATCATTATTTTGTTCTTTAGAATGAATAGGCGTGGAATTCTTGCTCTGCTATCAGATACCTGTTACTCTGCTATTGATTAGATTTTAATTAAACATAGATTTTACAAAGATTATACATACTGCAGAATTGCTAAGCCAACTTCTCACTAATATCAATATACCCTCTGCCAGGGTGTGCAAAGTAAGCCGTATAACTAACTATGTATCCTCCAAATATTTTCTGTCCCTCAAAGCAGTTTTTAATTTTGTAGTCATGCAAATTTCGTTTCCTTTCCTTGGCTTGAACATTTGGTTTAGCAGAAGTTAATTGGTTTTTTTGCGGAAGAAGTGCCGCTTGAGACGTCGACCTGGGGGACTTTTTTCCCCGGACTTCCAGCATAATACATGAATAAATACAAGAAACAATAACACCAATAGTATTATTTACACGAAAAAATGTGCATCAACACAAAGCTTTATACTCAACTTACTAAAGCCATTAAGTTGGCTAATTAAAATTTTAAACTAAAGAACAATAATATTATATATACTTGTACATAGTAAAATTCCTGTTCCCTTTGATTTTTAATAGAATCTCACAAAACATTTAAAAAAAATCGATATTCTCGTTAACATATTTTAAATGGTTTGCTAACTTACATAGTTTTGGAAATTATGATTTATGTAGTTCAGTTTTTCTGACATAAAACCTCTGTTTTTCTTCAATTCTATTTGTTTAGCTGGTGAAGTAAATTTTATTTCAAATTTAACTAGTCCCGTATTCTTTGCTTTCCGAAAGCGACTAGGAAAAAGATATCCCAATTTTAGCAATGCCACTGTTGGCCATCTGCATCCACAGCTTTCCCTGGCTTAAAGGGGTTCCATTTCATTTATGGCCACATGCAGTCGGCTTTTTTCAAGTTAATCCAATCAATGCACTCGCATTTCTCGGCACAATCAAATTCTAGTTACAATTTGAGGACTTGGAAGCCTGGACACATATGGCACAGTTAGAAACGAAGAAATAGAGTGAAACGGGATGGAACAGAAAAGGGAAAAAACTACACGACGGTTAGCCAACTGGATGGTTAAGAATTTGCCACAATAGACAAAGAATTTATGAGACGCTTATGAAAGACTTTCCAGCTCAGTCCCTTTTACCTAATGACAGAGTTTCACTTTTTCTGCACGAAAGTGAGGGCAAATGGGTGAGCCCATGACAACGATGTTCTTCGGTCTTACATCAGTAAATTAACGCATCTGGGTCAGCAAAGTGAATGCAGTTTCCCACAGAAAAAGAGTATTGGATATCAATGTTTGGTATACAAAGCAGAGCTTGATTTTCATATTAATTATTATATAATTCCGTTTGTTATATTTTTATTTGATGAAAAAAGTTGTAACACCTGATTATAATTGTAATTATTATACACTAATCATGCACTAATATTCTCATTTTCCGCATCGTAGAGCACATTTGACTAAAATCTCTGTCCTAAAAATCACGGCAAATCACTGTGCATATGTTTACATTTGAATGTTTTCCATTTCCTGTTACTCAGCAATTTCCACCAACAAAACAAAAATAAACAGGAAACGTAAAAAAGAATAATATTTATAATTAAATTAATAAGAAACAGGATCAAAAGCCGTCTGGTAAGGGGCGCAAGGCGACTCCAATGGCCAGCAGGCGTCGATAAATTAGCATAGCAAAACCATTAGAGGAGGATCCAGTGGATCCTTAAAGTGAATTTCTTAAATAGAGAAAATGAAAAGCCGCAGGATAATCAACTTTTCGGTATAGGCTAATACAGGCAGTGCACTGCATTCTCCCAGCCAAATGAAAACATCTAGGTGAGTTCAAGAACTGTCCAGGCGACGTCGGTAGGCTTCGGCGCCAGGACTAGACTTAGGCTTTTCTTTTTGTTTCAGTGCCATTAGTGTGTGGTAAGGGGGATCCAAGCGGATCCAGGGAAGCTCAGGTCCTCATTTTTGTGTGGCGACTTTGGGAAGTACCCGAGATTGTTGGCAGTTGATGGAAAAATGCGGCTTTTAGATGGTGTATGAATGAATACTACGTGCCTGAGTGGCACAGTAATATGGTATATCTATGGCGTATTTTCGCAATAGCTACTTTAATACAGACACATAGCACTAAAAACCTTCCCATTGAATTCGGGGTGCACCAGATACCAGATTATAGAATGGGAAATCAAAATAAATATTCCATTACAAGTGCTTACTTGTGAATTGTAATATTTAAACAATATATTCTTATACCCTTTACTCGTACAGTTCATGCGTCTGTCCGTCCGTCGAGATCCCAGAAACTATAAGCTTAAAAGCTAGAAAGTTGTGTATGAGCATCAGACTCGAGAGACAGAGACCCAGCGCAAGAAATACTTATTCGCTGTATAACGGGTATCTGATAGTCGTAAAGCAGGACTATATAGTTCTCTCTTGTTTTTAAACGACTCAAAAGGTAAATACAAATACTCAACTTCAAATCTCTCTAAACTAATTGACTGTCATTTAAATCAAATGTTTAGAAGCTTCTAGAAAATTGAAAGATAAACTAAAAGCTTAAGTCCGCAATTTAAGGATATTTTACTTATACAAAACATGCACAATTGGTGTGAAAGATAAGTTTCAAATTCCGCGACCACACCACACAAAAAAATATATTGCAGCATTTCAAATTGAAGAAAAACAGCCTTAAAAACATTGCAAGAATGTTTGGGGGATTAAGTCTGTGCTGAAAACGAACGTTTGCTTTTATTTTGTAGCGTGCCATTGGAACTAAATGGAAAATGAAAAATTTATAGAAATTTAAATGCAATGGCTGCTCCAAGTAAAGCTGGCTAAAAAACCCGGGCTTCGAATGGGTTACGTTACGGAATTAAACTGAAAAAGAGAGAACGCTATAACCGAGTTCCCCGACTATCTGATACCCGTTACTCAGCTAGTGGAAGTGCGAAGGAGAGTCTTCAACACTGACGGTTTTTGGTGGTTTGTGGGCGTTAGAAAGGGGGGTGGCAAAAACTTTTTTGGCCAATCGATAGAAATTTATAAGACTAATAAAAAACTGAAAAAATATGAAAACATTTTTCAAAAGTGTGGGCGTGGCAGCTTTGGGCGGTTTGTGGGCGTTAGATTAGGCGTGGCAATATAAATCGACAAACTGCGTTTATGTCTCTGGAGTCTGTATGCTTAATCTCAACTTTTTAGCTTTTGTAGTTCCTGAGATCTCGACGTTCATACGGACAGACGGACGGAGATGGGCAGATTGGCTCGGCTATTAATCCTGATCAAGAATATATATACTTTATATGGTCGGAGACGCTTCCTTCTGCCCGTTACATACTTTTCAACGAATCTAGTATACCCTTTTACTCTACGAGTAACGGGTATAAAAACCTAACCCAATAGAAACAATATATGATAAAAATTTTATTTTAAATAGTTTAATAATTTTCACAAAGATAATATACAATTCTGTCGTTCCGATAGGATATATTTCAAACAAATAACTTAAGGTTGCCACCCATTGAGTTGTAGAGTGCGTGGAAAAATTTGGCATCTAAAAATTCAGTCCGATTACATTTCTAACAAAATGCCACGTACTTCTTTATTTGATGTAGATGATGACCAACAGTTTCTTAAAATGGCCAGCGGTGATGCGGTAAACTATCCTAAGAAAAAGAGCACAGAACCCATCTACAATCAAGATGGCTTTTCGGAATATGATATCCAAAGACCGTGCTCCAGGTAAGAACTTAAAAAAAACAGTCATATTTAATATGAATTTAATTTCATATTCAGCGCTTTTCGAACCGTAAATGAACCGCACCCAAACCCCATACCCTCCAAGTTCCGCATCGACAATGTTGTTCCGGACTTTGGACTCGAGGAGAATTCTAACGTGCTTCCCAAAAACTGGCAAATGCCACCTCCAAGTTCATCAAGCATTGTCAAGAGTCGACGATGCCCCAACGAAGGAAAAATATCTCCAAATGTGCGTCAAACTGTTCCAAAACCTACCGTCGACACAGAACCCTCACCGCTGACACCCATCAAGGGGCCTTTGGTGGATGAGTATGATACAGAAATGTTGTCGTCAGAGGATATTTGGAAGCTCTGTATGGATGCGAAGAAGGGGCTTATAAAGCCCTCGGATGCTATATGGCCTTTGTTTTGCATGGAGTATTTGGAGCCTTCCAAAACTCCACCTCCGAGTTTAACGGAATCTCAAAACTCCAATGAATTTCCTCCGAAAACAGTTCGAGTTGACAAAAACCGATATAAAAAGAATTCTTTTGAAACTGGTTTTGAGAGGAAAGTCGGAAAAGATGAGTGGCGGGTCTTGGATCAGTGGATAGAATCGGAGGGGCTCAACGGATCCTATAATGATATAGAAGAATCGGATTCAAAGGGAAAGGTCGATAGTGACGCCAAGAAGCCTCGGATTCTGGACAATGAAGATGTCGCCTTTGCTAGCTGCACCATTGGAATCGAAGAGGAGCGGGCCATCAACGGATCCCATAATGATATAGAAGATTCGGATTCAAAGGGAAAGGTCGATAGTGACGCCAAGAAGCCTCGGATTCTGGACAATGAAGATGTCGCCTTTGCTAGCTGCACCATTGGAATCGAAGAGCAGCGGGCACTCAAGGAATGGATAAAATCGGAGGGCCTCAACGAACCCCACAGTGATATAGAAGAGTTTGATATGTTATTAAGCCTAGCCAGAGATCATGAGAAGAATCATGATCTTCTGATGGAGTTACTAAAGCCCAAGGATCTTATCTCCCAGGAAAAGGATGTTTGGAAAAAGTTTTCTCCAAAGGTGTTCGAAATGCCGCAGAAACCTGATTCCGTAGAGCCTGAGTTGTGGAAACCCCCACCCAACGAAAAGGTTTCCGTTGAAAATATTCCAGAAAAGGAACCAGAGAAAGCAACTGAATTCATTGTGGAAAAACCAGAAAAGCCAGTTATCCTCGAGGTCAAAGACATTAAAACATTGCCCCCGAGGCCCGAGGCTGAGGAAGCTACCCAGAGTTGGCTACAGCAATGCAGTGAAATCATTTCCCAACAAGTGCAACTCCTCATCTATGAGGACGGTTCCAACAATCCAACTGCTGCAGAACCAGAGGCCATTGACTTCGAAACCGAGATCAGCGAGGAGCAAATGAAGCCCCGAGTCCTGGGAGAAAGCAACAGAAATGTCTCAGCGGAGACTGGATGGCAGAATAGCTTCACAGTTTTCCTCGAGGACTTCGAGTACATCATTGACCAAACCATGACGGAGTTCAGGGACCCCCAAGCTAAGAGACTGCGCTCAAAGTGGAACCAGCAGTTCGGATCAAAATCGGTGGAGAATTTGAGGAGATGTCTTCTGCTTCCGCCTCTGCCAGATCACTTGGACCAGTGCCTCCAGAGGATTAGAATCCTAAGGCGTCCCAAAAGGCGCAAGGTCGAGGAATTTCGCATGCACGTCGATATGAATTTTTGCAAAATGTATTGCACACTGAGTATGAATACGAACTTGGATCTGCAAAATACGGTTAGGTTCCTAAGAAACGCCGTTTACAAAAACGACATCGATGTGATCCAAATCCGGTATGAGGCCACACAGATAGCCTGGATTTGGTCCGATGGCAGTGTCTTGATAATCAATGGAAGAGGCCATGCGATGCTTGCCGAAACACAAAGGGATCTGATGTTTAGGACCCTTGGGAGGGCGAACTTCAAAGCCGACCCCTCAAACAAGCTTCTACATCTGCGTCTCATTTCCTGCGCCCACTTTCCATTTGGGATCTCTTTGCCGGTGTTCACTGCGTTAAGCGTTCTTTCTCCTGAGCCCCATATGCAGTATGTCTACTACGTGGACAAGGCAGTTCCCGGGGTGGCGGCCCGTGTTCATGAGACGGGAATGGTCCAGGTGTTTGCCATGACCACGGGTGAGGCGGATAATATGCTGAAGAAACTGTACCTTCTTACGGCCAATCACCGAAAGGCCACCAAAGACGTCATCAAAAAGAAACCAATAGACTACGACTGACAAAAAAAAAATTTAACTTACGAGTTACAAACAGAATGATGTAAGGATGTGATCGAAAATAAAATAGTATTATAATAAAGCTGAGAACGCTTTGGTAAACAATTCAATGGCTCAAAAGTCGGTTCAATCATTATTTTGTTCTTTAGAATGAATAGGCGTGGAATTCTTGCTCTGCTATCAGATACCCGTTACTCTGCTATTGATTAGATTTTAATTAAACATAGATTTTACAAAGATTATACATACTGCAGAATTGCTAAGCCAACATCTCACTAGTATCAATATACCCTCTGCCAGGGTGTGCAAAGTAAGCGGTATAACTATGTACCCTCAAAGCAGTTTTAAATTTTGCAATCATGCAAATTTCGTTTCCTTTCCATGGCCCGAACATTTGTCTCAGCAGAAGTTAATTGATTTTTTTTTGTGGAAGAAGTGCCGCTTGAGATGTCGTCTTGGACTGGGACTTTTTTCCCCTTTTAGTTGCTCCCGGGGTAGTGTTTTTGTTGCTGTGGCTTTGGCGTTGGTTGGTGTCTTGGTGGAAAACAAAAGGCTTAAAAGGGGATACACAAAGGATTTGAGCAATCAAGTGCGCTTTTGAACACGCAGACCGAAAACAGTTTTATTCACGTTCGCTTTTTCCAGCCTCTTATTTTCCTGGCACCTGCCATTACGTTGAGGGCTAAGAAGAAAATGTGCTTCGCCCTCAGTTTTTTTCAAAGTCATAACTATGCTGGGATTTCAATGTGCGCCCAAAGGAACCCACACGTATACGCCATAAAGTCCCCCCATAAGGAAAGAAAAAAGGAAAAAATAAGTAAGGAAACGGGGCATTCAACTTCAAGTAGTTGGGTCCAAATGTCTGCACGGCTTTAGCCAGCAAAAACAATACGGCCCGGAAGGGCGGACACAGAAAAAAGAATTCCGAGCGCTCTGGCTTTTGTCTTAAGTTTCACTTGAACGTCGAACGCACACACGCAAGCACTCGGGTGAAGGGACATTTAAATTCTGCAGCGGAATGCACCTATGGGCATAGGGGATTCCGGGCTCGGGGCATTTTAATCATAAGACTCTGGTGCCTTTCTAGCCCAAGAGCCAATACGAATTTCGCCCACTTAATTCAATGCATATTCGCCCAGCATCCAGTTTGATTGAGCTTAAGAATGCACTTACAAGCAGCTGTACTTCGTGAACGAGGCAGTTCCTGAGCTTGTTTTTTTTTTTTTTTTTTTTTTTTTTTTTATTAAAAAGTTTGGATACATGTAAAATTTAAATTATTGTACTGCTAATAATAGGACATAGTAATACTATTGTATTAGACATAAAGTTAACAATTTTTGATTATATTCGATGTTTTATCTTTTTAAATACTTATTGACAACTAATACAAGGAATATTTATTACGACATGGTTCTAAAAGATAGATCCTGTGGGTGGAGTCTCTTTAATCGTCGCCTTACATTTTGCCGTAACAATCGTCTAGCGAGAACATTTGGATGCCGGTTCAGCCTGTCTTCATACTTCTGAGCTAGCGTTTGAATAACGTCACCAACCTTCTCTATTTCCAGATCTCGTTCTATGTCACTAGTACGCATGTACCAGGGAGCATTGCACATTGTTCTCAGTATTTTACTCTGAGCTGTACGGATTTTATTTATATGTGTTTTGGCTGCAATTCCATAAACTTGTAGACCATATCTCCAAATCGGGCTGAGGATTGTTTTATAAATGGCCACCTTGTTTTTTAGGGAGAGCTTGTTCCTTGGAGACATGAGCCAAGACATTTTTGCAGCTTTTGACAACATAGTATGCTTTACCAATGTAGCATGACGTCCAAAGTTAAGTTTCCTGTCCAGGATGACCCCAAGGTATTTATAATAGGGCTTATGCTCCAGCACGGACCCAAGAAGCGTTATGTTACCGCAGCTTCCAGGTCTTGTCGCAAACGTAACATTTGCGCATTTGCTACTGTTTATTCCTATGTTCCAATCCTGCGCCCATTTTTCGAAGGAACAAACGTACTCCTGTAAGGCTTCTGCGGCAATGACCAAGGAAGGGTTTCTGACAAAAACTGCGGTATCATCAGCGTATGTTGCAATAAGCACGTCATCTGTGTCCACAGTTCGGACCGATCTTGGAGTTGGCATATCAGCAGTGTACAGAGAGTACAATGTAGGGCCGAGAACGCTGCCTTGAGGAACTCCTGCGCAAATTGGCCTATTCGAAGATTTGATTCCGTTTATGGTTACACAGAACGTCCTATCCTCTAGAAAGCTGGTTACTAGTTGATGTAGTTGCGGATTAAGCAAGGACTTAAGCTTACATTGTAGACCTTTGTGCCACACCCTGTCGAAGGCTTGCTGGATATCCATGAAAACCGCCACAGCGTATTCCTTTTCTTCCATAGCCTACAGTGCGAAATTAACAACACGATGTAGTTGTTCTGGAGTACCGTGGCTTTTTCGAAATCCAAACTGCCACTTAGGAATCGACATTGCCACGCTGTCCAGATTGAGAATCCGCTTTAAGATAACTCTTTCGAGCATTTTTCCTAATGCCGGAAGTTAGCTGATCGGCCTGAACGAGTTGACTTCAGTGGGCTGCTTCTCTGGTTTGGGAATCATTGTAATAAGAGTCGATTTCCACAGCTTGGGAAAGTACCCCACTCTCAGAATCGTGTTGAAAATGAGGACTATGAACAGAATCGCTCTGAATGGAAAGTTTTTAATGGTTCTGTTGTCCAGCTGATCCTCGCCAGGACATTTTTTCAGCTTGAGCTGCTTGATTAACAATGAAACCTCACCGAATGACACTGGGCTTACAGGCAAGGACATTTGGTACGGAGTTTCTAGGGAGGCTTGGATTTTAGTATGCATAGAATCGTCCGCAATGTCGAGTGTCTGGAATCTTTGCTGCAAATTTTCTGCAAATGTTTCAGCCTTTTCTGTATCAGATAAGCACCAGCCGCCTAGTGGGTTTTTTAATGGGGCTTTTGGCACCACTTGCCTTTTGAATCGTCTGGTTAGTTTCCAGAGAGAGTAGTTGGATGAAGCATCCGGACTAGCATTTTCCAAGTGTGCGTCAATTTCAGCCTGTCTGGAGCTCTTGAGAACTTTTTGGAGACGGTTTGCTAACCTTTTATATATTGAATTAACCCGCGCATCTCCAGTTCTAGCGTATTCTCTTCGTACTCTTCTTTTGAGACACAAGAGTGCAGCAGCATTTGGAGGCAATTGCCCTCTTTGATGATGACCAGGGTGTTGGGGGGATTTGGGCTGGCGTAGGCAGCAGCTATTTGTACTTTGCTCATAAAACTTGAAATTGCTTCTTCGATTTCCTCAGCGCTATTTAGGTACATGTCTAAACTGATCCTGCTCTCCAATTCAGCTTTAAAAATCTCAACAGAGGAGCCAGGTGGAAGTAATTGTTGTCTGCGTGTTTTTAGTTGTGGTTCATGATGAAGGACAGCAATTAAAGGCAAATGGTCAGAGGACAGGTCATAGCACTTGTCTACAGAGAGCTTGTTGTCTGGAATACCATTGACGATGAAGAAATCCAGCGCAGACGGAGTGAGCTGGGAATTGTATGAGTAGAAGGTTGGTTCGCCTGTGGCTAGGATCTGGCATGAACTGTTGGCAATAGCTTCCTGAAGTTGCCTGCCACGTGAGCACGATCTGATACCACCCCACCATTGGTGTTTGACATTGAAGTCGCCTCCTAGTATAAATCTGTTGCCGAACAAACTAATCAGATGGTCGAAGTCAGCCCTGGCCCAGGATTCATTGGGGGGGAGATAGGTGGAGGCGATTACTACATTACCGCTGTTAGTTTGTACAATTACACTCGCTATTTGCATCTTCCACGATACCATGGGGGCCTTTGGACTATGTTTGATACCAGATTTTACTAGCAGTGCTGCTCCACCTCTGCAGTTACCGCTAGGATGATTTGCATGGTAAATGTCATATCCTGGAAAGTACAAATTATGACAAGACTGGCAGTGGGTCTCTGTAACCAGCATTATATCCAGTGAGTTGGTACCACTCCTCGTTGTTTCTGAGGAGTCCCCGTGCGTTCCATAATCCGATTTTTATATTTGTCGCAGTCATTAGGAAATTAGTTTTTGTACCAGTTCACGGAATGCTTTGTTGGCATCCATCGACTCCTGAACAAGCCTAAAAAGCTTGATCCATTCGGGAATTAACATCCTGTAAGGCTTTTTCCAGCGTCTTAAATTTATGATCAATTCCGTGTTCGTCCGGTATGTAAGTTGGGGAGAAACGGTTGGTTTCTCCAAGCCGTTGTTCTTCAATCTCGTATTTTGACGAGCCATGTCAGCGTAAGAAAAGCCATTTTTAACTACTGTCTCAGAAATAATTTGTGCCTCTGAATTTGTGAAGTTGTTGGTGCTGGGCCTTCCAGCCTGCCTTAGTCCGTCCTTAGGTAACCTAACAGCTGGTTTTAGTTTTTTGATTAGCTCAATTCTCACCTGACAGACTTTGTCGTTGGATGCATGATTTTGTCCACAGTTCGCACATATGTACTTCTCTGGTAGACCTGCCAGGCATAAGTTGGAGTTAGTTTGGTGATCCTGTGAACACTTGCCACAGACTGGATTTTTAAGGCAGTAATTTCGGGTGTGCCCAAAGTCTTGACAATTAAAACATTGCACCAGATCCTTTCTCCGGTTGGCACGCTCTACAGTAACCCTGTGTCTTCCACATGGGTTATTTTTAATGCATCAGACACATTTGGTGCTTGCCTAAGATTGACATAAAATAGATTTTGTCTAGTTTTAGCATTGACTGCTTGCTCGTCAGATCCAATTTCTCGCCAATCAGGTCTCCTCGGGCAGTAAGTGTTGAGAACACAGAAACCCTTTTCAGAGAAAGCTCGCTCAATTAATTCTTTAGGAACAGTGGAGTGAATGTTTTTAAGGACCAGTCTAAATGGCTTGTCCTCCTTCAATTGGTGGTGCCAAAACTCACAATTCAATTCAGAGAGTGTTTTGACTACCATTCTGAATGTCATTGCGTCAGTTGTATATATCCTAGAGATGCCCGATTTAAATGTACGGATGTCGTAGTCTGATTCCACTATAACTGCATTGAGTGCTCTTTCCAACTTATCAATGCTGTTAATTTTGGGTACACAGATAGCTGGATCCTGAGCTTGTAAGGTAGCTTGTCGGTGATCTCGGCCTAAAAGTAGGCACTTAATTAGGTCGGGAAAAATGTTAACTAGGCTGTCAGGTAGAACATTTCTCCAACTGCAATTTTTGGAGTTCAGACTCGGGGTCCCGACCCGAAGCGGTAGCCACTGGGCATTAATTGAGTTTAAACCAGCGAGCGAGAAAGTGCGTCCGAGCTATCCGAGAATAAAAGTGATCTCTCAAAAATACAGAAAAAAAAGAGAAATTCAACAATTCGATAATTCAACCAATTCAACCAAAACCCAGTGAATCGGAAAATTTATATTTCGATTAACTTTAGTGCCAACCCCTAGAGGGTAAGTTTTGTGCGTGTGTTGTGGTTCAGAATTTTTTTGTTAAGGGAATAAAATTACAGGTGGCACCTAGGAAAATATTTAATTTCAAGAAAATAACCATTGTCAGTGCGACCAGTGAAGGAAGCATAAATTGCCGACCTGGAGGTGTAATTCTGGATTGCATCAGACGCCACCGTTAAGCGGAGAAAACATGATTTAATTGAATTCACTATATTAACATTATCTACATATATACCCATTTTACCTTACACCGCTTCACACCTGACCGACTGCTTGTTAAGCAGATCGGCAAACAGTCAAGCAGAGCAGCATTAGTTATTCCGATAGGAAAAAATAAATTCCACCTTATGTTAGGAAATTCATTTAAGTTAGGTTGTAAGAGAAATAGCATTCATTTAGGGCAATTCCTTTCTTTTCTTTCCTTCTCCCTTGATCCCATATTCCTTCCTCTTCCCACATAAGCGAAAGCCCGCCTAAACTGGCGTGAGCAAAAGAATGAGGTAAAAAGAGAAGAAAGAGTACCGCAGTAGGAGAGCGGCTCAAAAGAGCAGATCAAAAAGAAACAGCTCTCTTAGGATTAAAAGGCGGTGTAAGCTGATTTCTCTTCCACAGGCAACCACTTAAAGCGCTTCATCGTGGGAAATGCAGAGTGAGTAATATAAAGGTTTTATTTAAATGAGAAAGCAGCTGCCGGAAGAAAAATCAAATAATTAGCTACTGCGGCGCTACTTGTTTTCCAAGTTCACTGTTTACCAATAATAAATTAAAAAAAAAAAGAAATTTTAAAATGGAAATGAAAATTGCTCATTTTTAATTTTTACCCTTGCCCCAATCTTCGCTATTTGCTAAAATCTTAAAAGAATAAAAACAAAAAATTTAAAAATTAAAATGCACATCCCTATATAACCTACTTCCCCTATTCTTAATGCCCAGCATAAATATTCCTTTTTTGTTAAGCAAACAAAAATTTTACATTTTTCATATATATCTGTTGCGTTAATGTCTACATGAACGCCACATTCCAAAAAGTCTTTTAAAAAGTTAAATCTAGATGTTAAAAATTTTTAAGTTAGGGTAGTCATTTAGGATATGTTGTCTAAACCTGTTCCAGTTAAAACATTGTCAGTTTTTAAGTTTATTCTATGTTAAAAATTAAATTTTATAATGATTAAATCAGAGTAAATCTCTCTAGGGGTGCCATGCGTCGACGGAAGGTGTATGTCGTGTAAAGTATAGCATACTTGTAGGGATCACCGGTTAAGTCAAATGGTTAGTGGTGGTCAAGGTAGGGTGGGCGTCGACAGCTTAACAGCTGCTGTCGTACGAGTGTGCTATGTCCTTGTTTGTCCTTAGTCCTGTCGTCCGATAGTCCTTTAGTTTTTTTGTGGAGATCAATTCCAAAGCACGCGAAATAAATAAGAGTGTGATACGAGACGAGCATGTAGTCGCGATGTCAAATATTCCCCCCCTTTACTCTACCGAGAATTGGTAGCCGGAACCAGCGCGTGCTTGATCGCCCAACTGCAATTTCCATCTGCTCGGGGAAGATATACTCGTAGTTCGCTACACTATCGTAGATTATCCTGTTCCTAAATGTATTAAGCAATTGCGACGATTCCTGGGTATGACTGGGTGGTACCAGAAATTTCGCTTCTTCGAAATTATGCTTCTGTCTCAGCACCTTTAACGGTTGCGTTGAAAGAAACACTACGTTTTAATTGGTCCAAGGCAGCTAACGAAGCTTTTGAGAATTAAAAAAAGCAGCTTTGTAATGTCCCAGTGTTACGTACCCCATATTTTCAACGGCCGTATTATATCCACTGCGACGCCAGTCACACCGGCGTTGGTGGCGTGCTTATGCAGATAAATGACGAAGGTGACGAAATTCCTATCTCTTACATGTGCAAGAAACTTAATCAATGCCAGAGAAATTACTCGTCAGAAATGCAGTTGCCGCGAAGCCGCCATATTTTTTTTTTAATAACTTTTATTCACGTTTACTTTTCTAATTTCATAAAATTTTACTATTTCGAGTAAATAGCCAAAAAATATTAACAAATAATTTGGAAAACCCAAAAACGTCCTAGCAATCAAAACTGAATCGATGTTGCCAGAAGCAGTAACGTAGTTTAAAGCATCGTTCGGCGATGAATTCCCAACTTTCCTCATTGACATACAGCTCTATCACGATGTTGTCGCAGAACTGAGGGACCTGCCGCTCCACATCATTGCAGTCTAGGGTGGAGCGATTGACCACGGCCCACTTGTCGGTGTTTAGGCCCGGGTTCTGCGACTCCTCACGTCCTCAGGAGGCCGAAGAACTCGATTAAGGGCTGGCAGGAGTGCGGCGGGCACATACCATGGACGGCTGACATGACCCATTGGGCGGTTTCCTCATCCTCGCAGACCACTAGCATGCTGGAGTCGAACGTCTGCGGATAGATACTCGTAAGGCCCACAGTATTATGTATGTATGTACCATGTATGCACCATGTTAGCTAAGGTTGAGGTATGAAGCCTATGGTGGCAAACAGCAGCGCCAGATGAAATCCCCGTTACAAGTAAGAAGAACAGCGCGGCATTCTGTGGCGAGTTCTTGGTTAGACGGGTCGAATAAAGGAAAATAAGAAGTTTAACCTACGCATCGGCGTCGGTTGGCGTTCACAATTAGGGCAACGGTGTCCACACCGTCCGCGTCCGAACTCTGGTTTGTTATCACCAGACCGTATCGCCGGTTCTCGGGCATTGTGTTCGCATACGGCGGCCAAGTATCCCGCCTTCTGCAATTCCTATTTTCCTATTTTTGCACTCCACCAGTTGCTCCACTGCGCTGCTGCTGGTCCTCGGCTCCGACTTGCACGCCATTATTTGTGTGGGAATTGGTTCGAGTAAGAATACTCGCAGTGAACTGTGGTCCAGAAATCGATTTTCTTGGCGTAAAGTCGAGTTTTCGATGTTAATATATCTATTTTAATTCTAAATTAAATAAATCATACATTAATAAAAAATTTTAATTCAAACCTTGAAAAGTGGCAACAAAACTTGTTGACAGCTTTTAAAAGTGTGCTAGCGAACCGCTGATTTCTGAAAAGAAAGAAAATGAAATAAAATATTTAGTTGCTTTATATTGTGCCACACGTGTAAAAATGGTCCAGAAAATTCAACTTAATTATGAAAAGTCATCTTCCAATTTATGTGTATTATTTTTTAGAATACTAACATGCGTTCTCCGTTTTTTCGTGGCATATAACTAATAAGCTGTTCCATGCTGAAAGCAACTAATTTGTCCAGATTGTACTTGTGTGTGTTGTCTTTAGCCACAAATCGAAAACTCATCCTTATTTGTCCCCCTTTTCTCACTATTTGGACGCAATTTTACGCAACTTTTCGAAATATGGCGCAGAAACAATCGAAAAATTCAATGTGTATTGGACTGGATATACAGGGTGGGCCATCTAAATGTGACCCACGACAACTCTTAATAACTTTGACATACATTGTCAAATCGACCAACGTCATACCACATCTGATTCTTCATTTCAAGTAGTCATTACTATGGATAACTACACTCCACCAACGATCAATCGAAGCCACTTTTGATGCCAATTGTGCGTAGAAAGCGAATGCATAACTTCTGGTTCCAACAAGATGGCCCGATCTAACGCCACCCGACTTTTATTTGTGGGATTTTTGAACTCTAAAGTATACATCAACAAGCCAAGGACTTTAACTCAACTCAAGGCGAACATCGAACGTGAAATAGCGGCCATACCTAAAGCTACGCTCGAGAAAGTGATGAAAACTGCCGAACAAAGAGCCAATTTCGTCATCAGGGAAAAAGGCGAGCACATGATCCAAATAATATTTTAGATGTTAATAATATTAATCTCCTTGAATTAAAATAAATGCCTGTGCAAAATTAACAAATTGTCTTTTTCTTAACAATTTTATTTACGAATCACACGGGTCACAAGTAGATGGCCCACCCTGTACACCAAGATTAATAAAAATGCTTTGGAATCCAAGATCTTAAAGGAAATAGACAAAAAAAATCAGTAATTTTTATAGTTACATTTGTAAGTATCTTTCCAAATATAACTACATGCTTGAACGATTTATGTCTGGCTGGCGTCTAAAATATCAATTACACTCGATGAAACCTGCAAGACACCACAGCAATGGACGTCTTATACAAATGCGGGCACAAGATTAAAATAGAAATTTGCATCTGAGCTTGCAGATGAAAATAATTGTGATGCAAATCTTCTTGCACATGCTGCAGCACTCTCTGCGCAGAAACAAAGCAGGAAGGAACGGCTTTTATTCTTAAGAAAACCATAACAACACCCGAATAATCATCTGAATCGAGAAAGCAATTTGGTATACAAAAACCCATTCTACTTGCTCCCGATGAAGCTTTCCTTCTAGAAAATTCTCTTACAAAACAGCAATACATGAACACTAGATTTATGAATACAAGTCGCCACAGTAACATTTATCCAAACTACTATAGTCTAGTAATGGATTCTAAATTACAATGCCGTCCTGTAAATATAAACGTAACAGAAACCTGTGCCCAAGTATCATTACAAAACCTTTTGGATCATACTGCGTACAGAATTATTAAAATGCAGGCTGATGTTTTAAATCAGTTCTCAAACAGTTCTGAAACTAATATGCAGCTATGGATTTGATGGTTCAACGGGTCATTCAATATACAAGCAGAAGTTTACTACCGAAACACCTGGCAAACAGCTTTCAGATCACTCAATTTTTGTCACTTCTTCTTCCCATAAAAATTATAGACTCTTTTGAAAACAAAATATGGAATAATTCATAAAATATTGGTTCACGATTACCAGATTAATAATTCGAGCTTGGTTCTACTAGGATACATAGGCTTCTCAAGCTTGCAACATAGCTTACAAGAAAGATAGATTGTCACATTCAATTGTCGCAACTGATATATTTCATAGAGCTGTAGATTTCTCGGATCCATTATTGTCTAGTATTTCTCAAAAGAGGTATTACGTGTAGTACGATTTGCAGTGTCGAGTCCCCGACTATCTGATACCCGTTACTCAGCTAGTGGAAGTGCGAAGGAGAGTCTTCAACACTGACAGATTTTGATGGTTTGTGGGCGTTAGAGTGGGCGTGGCAAAAAGTTTTTTTGTAGATCGATAGAAATTTACAAGACCAATACAAAACTGAAAAATACCAAAACATTTTTTAAAATTTGCGATTTTAACCAAATCGATGGAAATTTTTAAGACTAACAAAAATTTGAGAAAATATCAACTCATTTTTATACCCGTTACTCCTAGAGTAAACTAGTATACTAGATTCGTTGAAAAGTATGTAACAGGCAGAAGGAAGCGTTTCTGACAATATAAAGTATATATATTCTTGATCAGGATCAATAGCCGAGTCGATCTGGCCATGTCCGTCTGTCCGTTCGTCTGTCTGTCTGTCCGTATGAACGTCGAGATCTCAGGAACTACAAAATCTAGAAAGTTGAGATTAAGCATACAGACTCCCAAGACATAGAAGCAGCGCAAGTTTGTCGATTCATGTTGCCACGCCCACTCTAACGCCCACAAACCGCCCAAAACTGCCACGCCCACACTTTTGAAAAATGTTTTGATATTTTTTCATTTTTGTATTGGTCTTGTAAATTTCTTTCGATTTGCCAAAACACTTTTTGCCACGCCCACAAACCGCCCAAAGCTGCCACGCCCACACTTTTGAAAAATGTTTTGATATTTTTTAATTTTTGTATTAGTCTTGTAAATTTCTATCGATTTGCAAAAAAACTTTTTACCAAGCCCACTCTAACGCCCACAAACCGCCAAAAACTGTCAGCGTTGAAAACTCTTTCCCGCACTTCCACAATCTGAGTAACGGGTATCAGATAGTCGGGGAACTCGACTATAGCGTTCTCTCTTGTTTAAAAGTGTGGGCGTGGCAGCTTTGAGCGGTTTGTGGGCTTTAGGGTGGTCGTGAAAACATGAGTCAACAAACTTGCGCTGCCTCTATATGGAGTGTGCAATTTCTAGCTTTTATAGTTCCTGAGATCTCGACGTTCATACGGACAGACGGACATGACCAGATCGACTCGGGTATTGATCCTGATCAAGAATATATATACTTTATATGTTCGGAAACGCTTCCTTCTGCCTGTTACATACTTTTCAACGAATCTAGTATACTAGTTTACTCTAGGAGTAACGGGTATAAAAATGAGTTGATATTTTCTCAAATTTTTGTTAGTCTTAAAAATTTCCATCGATTTGGTTAAAATCGCAAATTTTAAAAAATGTTTTGGTATTTTTCAGTTTTGTATTGGTCTTGTAAATTTCTATCGATCTACAAAAAAACTTTTTGCCACGCCCACTCTAACGCCCACAAACCATCAAAATCTGTCAGTGTTGAAGACTCTCCTTCGCACTTCCACTAGCTGAGTAACGGGTATCAGATAGTCGGGGACTCGACACTGCAAATCGTACTACACGTAATACCTCTTTTGAGAAATACTAGACAATAATGGATCCGAGAAATCTACAGCTCTATGAAATATATCAGTTGCGACAATTGAATGTGACAATCTATCTTTCTTGTAAGCTATGTTGCAAGCTTGAGAAGCCTATGTATCCTAGTAGAACCAAGCTCGAATTATTAATCTGGTAATCGTGAACCAATATTTTATGAATTATTCCATATTTTGTTTTCAAAAGAGTCTATAATTTTTATGGGAAGAAGAAGTGACAAAAATTGAGTGATCTGAAAGCTGTTTGCCAGGTGTTTCGGTAGTAAACTTCTGCTTGTATATTGAATGACCCGTTGAACCATCAAATCCATAGCTGCATATTAGTTTCAGAACTGTTTGAGAACTGATTTAAAACATCAGCCTGCATTTTAATAATTCTGTACGCAGTATGATCCAAAAGGTTTTGTAATGATACTTGGGCACAGGTTTCTGTTACGTTTATATTTACAGGACGGCATTGTAATTTAGAATCCATTACTAGACTATAGTAGTTTGGATAAATGTTACTGTGGCGACTTGTATTCATAAATCTAGTGTTCATGTATTGCTGTTTTGTAAGAGAATTTTCTAGAAGGAAAGCTTCATCGGGAGCAAGTAGAATGGGTTTTTGTATACCAAATTGCTTTCTCGATTCAGATGATTATTCGGGTGTTGTTATGGTTTTCTTAAGAATAAAAGCCGTTCCTTCCTGCTTTGTTTCTGCGCAGAGAGTGCTGCAGCATGTGCAAGAAGATTTGCATCACAATTATTTTCATCTGCAAGCTCAGATGCAAATTTCTATTTTAATCTTGTGCCCGCATTTGTATAAGACGTCCATTGCTGTGGTGTCTTGCAGGTTTCATCGAGTGTAATTGATATTTTAGACGCCAGCCAGACATAAATCGTTCAAGCATGTAGTTATATTTGGAAAGATACTTACAAATGTAACTATAAAAATTACTGATTTTTTTTGTCTATTTCCTTAAGATCTTGGATTCCAAAGCATTTTTATTAATCTTGGTGTACAGGGTGGGCCATCTACTTGTGACCCGTGTGATTCGTAAATAAAATTGTTAAGAAAAAGACAATTTGTTAATTTTGCACAGGCATTTATTTTAATTCAAGGAGATTAATATTATTAACATCTAAAATATTATTTGGATCATGTGCTCGCCTTTTTCCCTGATGACGAAATTGGCTCTTTGTTCGGCAGTTTTCATCACTTTCTCGAGCGTAGCTTTAGGTATGGCCGCTATTTCACGTTCGATGTTCGCCTTGAGTTGAGTTAAAGTCCTTGGCTTGTTGATGTACACTTTAGAGTTCAAAAATCCCCACAAATAAAAGTCGGGTGGCGTTAGATCGGGCCATCTTGTTGGAACCAGAAGTTATGCATTCGCTTTCTACGCACAATTGGCATCAAAAGTGGCTTCGATTGATCGTTGGTGGAGTGTAGTTATCCATAGTAATGACTACTTGAAATGAAGAATCAGATGTGGTATGACGTTGGTCGATTTGACAATGTATGTCAAAGTTATTAAGAGTTGTCGTGGGTCACATTTAGATGGCCCACCCTGTATATCCAGTCCAATACACATTGAATTTTTCGATTGTTTCTGCGCCATATTTCGAAAAGTTGCGTAAAATTGCGTCCAAATAGTGAGAAAAGGGGGACAAATAAGGATGAGTTTTCGATTTGTGGCTAAAGACAACACACACAAGTACAATCTGGACAAATTAGTTGCTTTCAGCATGGAACAGCTTATTAGTTATATGCCACGAAAAAACGGAGAACGCATGTTAGTATTCTAAAAAATAATACACATAAATTGGAAGATGACTTTTCATAATTAAGTTGAATTTTCTGGACCATTTTTACACGTGTGGCACAATATAAAGCAACTAAATATTTTATTTCATTTTCTTTCTTTTCAGAAATCAGCTGTTCGCTAGCACACTTTTAAAAGCTGTCAACAAGTTTTGTTGCCACTTTTCAAGGTTTGAATTAAAATTTTTTATTAATGTATGATTTATTTAATTTAGAATTAAAATAGATATATTAACATCGAAAACTCGACTTTACGCCAAGAAAATCGATTTCTGGACCACAGTTCACTGCGAGTATTCTTACTCGAACCAATTCCCCCAAAAATTAAAGGGAAAGAGGGATACTTGGCCGCCGTATGCGAACACAATGCCCGAGAACCGGCGATACGGTCTGGTGATAACAAACCAGAGTTCGGACGCGGACGGTGTGGACACCGTTGCCCTAATTGTGAACGCCAACCGACGCCGATGCGTAGGTTAAACTTCTTATTTTCCTTTATTCGACTCGTCTAACCAAGAACTCGTCACAGAATGCCGCGCTGTTCTTCTTACTTATGACGGGGATTTCATCTGGCGCTGCTGTTTGCCACCATAGGCTTCATACCTCAACCTTAGCTAACATTGTGCATACATGGTACATACATAATACTGTGGGCCTTACCGAGTATCTATCCGCAGACGTTCGACTCCAGCATGCTAGTGGTCTGCGAGGATGAGGAAACCGCCCAATGGGTCATCTCAGCCGTCCATGGTATGTGCCCGCCGCACTCCTGCCAGCCCTTAATCGAGTTCTTCGGCTTCCTGAGGACGTGAGGAGAACCCGGGCCTAAACACCGACAAGTGGGCCGTGGTCAATCGCTCCACCCTAGACTGCAATGATGTGGAGCGGCAGGTCCCTCAGTTCTGCGACAACATCGTGATAGAGCTGTATGTCAATGAGGAAAGTAGGGAATTCATCGCCGAACGATGCTTTACACTACGTTACTGCTTCTGGCAACTTCGATTCAGTAAAATTTTTAACTTTTAAACTTTTTAACAATCGCCGAGCCTAATAAAAATATTACATAAATAACTGCCGACGAAATTCATCACACCAAAAACTTACCACTAGGGCTCAGCGCGGCGTATAGCGGTGGCTTAGGTTTTACCATCCTGCTGACTTCCTCTTCTCGCCTCCCAGGCTACTTAAAGACAATTTTTATATTGGATTGACAGCACCGATGACGCCTAGATTTGAAATGGCCGATCGAGCCGTTAGCTGCTTTCTCTGGGTCGTCAATATCGGCTTGCGGTAATTTGAAGCTCTAGTCAGAGAATAGACCGTGCCATTCCAAGGCGTTTGTCGCCGATTGCTTGTGCAACCAGCAGGGAGGCTTTTCTCGGCCCTCTGTTGTCTCCTTGCCTTTCTGGGCTTGTAACCAGCCTGTTCTCTGAATTGTTCTTGTGCGCAATGTATATGCATGCGGCATTTGTTGCCATGTCCAGGATGGAATCATGAGCGAGCATTAGGGCAAGTTTTCCGCTTATATGGTTTATATAAACAAAAAATATAGCTTAACATTTAATTATATAGACTTATGACGAAATTTAGATTTAGTAACAACCGCTTTTGACAACTTTTCCACTTGACTCTCGACTCTACACTCGCTCCCTTCCTATCGATAACTTGCTCTTGTCTAGGGTTACATTGTAATTAGGGCTGCAATGTAGAAGTATCGAAACATTTAATACCTATTTAGTACGTACAACCACTGCACTATTGTCCAGAATTAGATTTTTGGGCATAAAGTCGAAAAATTGAGTTACATGGTTTAAACTTCACACATTTTATTGTTATAGCATTGATAATTTGTGAAAAAAATGCGACCACGCCCACGCTCGTCGCCCCTGCAAACTAATTAATAGTAGATTTAGAATAAATACATATTATTTCCCGAATTTCGCAAAGTATCGCGAATTTTTGAATTTTCGCGAATTTTGATTTTTTTGTGGCGTTATGTTGGTACTCCTGTCTATCCCTTATGCCGACAAGCTGGGCCATTTTGAATGTACACTTAATTGTTGACAGCTGATTTGCATGCACGTGTTTTGGATCGTCTTCGATTATTACCTATTCAAAAAAATGGGTCAAAGAACCTGTATCCAATTTTGTGTAAAAAACAAAATTAAGTGGGCGGATGCATTCCGAATGTTGACTGTGGCGTCGTGGTCACGAATCGTGGGTTTATGGTTATGAAGTGGAAACCAAAGCTCAATCATCTCAATGGAAGCTGCCGCACAAAGGTGCCCTAAACTAAAGAGGCCCATGAAAGGACGACGTAATCCTAGTAACATTGTAAGATGCCCAGTTTTTCTTGAGATTCTCTTTAATCTCTTTGAAGACATGATACAAGTATTCAATTACGACACCTGGGGGTACCTTACCACCGGAAATGAAATCGTAACACCAGGATATTGCCGTTTCAATGTTAGAATTTTTTGATAACGCGATCTTGATACACTCCCCCTATTCGCAAATTCAGCGTTGGGGATTAACACTTCTTTTTCTTCCTCGATTGAGTAAATCTTGAATGACAGCGATATGCTTAAGCAATAGAAGAAATGTTAATAATTCTGTTTCTATGGTACTGGAGAAGAGTTTAGATGGAATTATTGAAAGGAAAAAAGTATCAAGCTTGCCCTTCTGGAAGATACAGTGATTGAAGGTTGTGAGCCTGACTTTTGCGATGTTGTTGACAATTGCTTTGATAAAATTGATCCTTAAAGAAAATAGGAATCTTTGCAGCAGGTACCGTTATTAAGAAATTGCCAACTGCTCTCAGATGCGGAATTAAAACAGCGCGGGACTGGTTCTTTTGATATGAAATGCGAAATTAACCATTATCTTATGTGTGCAAAACGGTTTGATAATACGCCTGTTTAACTAATATATGCAGGTTATCAGCCTGTTGGAATATGCAAACGTTGGAGCCAAAAAAAAAAGCTTACATTGATATTTCAAAGCCAGTTATTGCTGCTTTATACGTGGGTGAAGTAGATTTGGCAGGTATGCTAATGGAGCTCTACAAAATTTGCCACCGATCAATAAAGTGGTACATCAGAATTTTTTAAACCCAAAGCAAAAACATATTCCCTTTATAAAATTGAAACCTTACGACCGTGGAGTCATCAGTAGAGTTGGTAAAGGAAATGTTTAGTTGCTCATGATTTCGTTAAACATTAAATTTAATAAACATACAGTAATTAAGACTAACATCTAAAAGTGCGATTATGTATAGATAGCCGAAAGGTGAACCAAGTGACACGCAAGGATGCTTATCCAATGCCCATCATAGATGGCATCCTAAGCCGGTTGCCAAAGCCGGTTGCCCAGTAGAGACAAGTTCGCGTGATAAAACAGCTTTTACGGTACCAGGTAGACCTCTCTACCACTTCACCGTAATGCCATTTGGTCTTACCAACGCGCTCTCAACGCGGAGAAGGAGAGTCTTCAACACAGTTTTTGGCGGTTTGTAGGCGTTATAGTGGGCGTGGCAGAAAGTTTTATTTTAAATCGATAAAAATTTACAAGACTAATACAAAAATGAAAAAATATCAAAACATTTTTCAAAAGTGTGTGAGTAGCAGCTTTGGGCGGTTTGTGGGCGTTAGACTGGGCGTGGCAAAAAGTTTTTTGGCAAATCGATAGAAATTTACAAGACCAATACAAAAATGAAAAAATATCACAACATTTTTCAAAAGTGTGGGCGTGGCAGTTTTGGGCGGTTTGTGGGCGTTAGAGTGGGCGTGGCAACATGAATCGACAAACTTGCGCTGCGTCTATATCTCTGGAGTCTGTATGCTTAATCTCAACTTTCTAGCTTTTGTAGTTCCTGATACCCTTATACCCTTTTACTCTACGAGTAACGGGTATAAAAAGCAGCTTTGTAATGTTCCAGTGTTACGTACCCCATATTTTCAACGGCCGTATTATATCCACTGCGACGCCAGTCGCACCGGCGTTGGTGGCGTGCTTATGCAGATAAATGACGAAGGTGTCAAAGTTCCTATCTCTTACATGTGCAAGAAACTTAATCAATGCCAGAGAAATTACTCGGTCAGAAATGCAGTTGCCGCGAAGCCGCCATATTTTTTTTTTAATAACTTTTATTCACGTTTACTTTTCTAATTTCATAAAATTTTACTATTTCGAGTAAATAGCCAAAAAATATTAACAAATAATTTGGAAAACCCAAAAACGTCCTAGCAATCAAAACTGAATAGAAGTTGCCAGAAGCAGTAACGTAGTTTAAAGCATCGTTCGGCGATTAATTCCCTACTTTCCTCTTTGACATACAGCTCTATCACGATGTTGTCGCAGAACTGAGGGACCTGCCGCTCCACATCATTGCAGTCTAGGGTGGAGCGATTGACCACGGCCCACTTGTCGGTGTTTAGGCCCGGGTTCTCCTCACGTCCTCAGGAAGCCGAAGAACTCGATTAAGGGCTGGCAGGAGTGCGGCGGGCACATACCATGGACGGCTGAGATGACCCATTGGGCGGTTTCCTCATCCTCGCAGACCACTAGCATGCTGGAGTCGAACGTCTGCGGATAGATACTCGGTAAGGCCCACAGTATTATGTATGTACCATGTATGCACAATGTTAGCTAAGGTTGAGGTATGAAGCCTATGGTGGCAAACAGCAGCGCCAGATGAAATCCCCGTCATAAGTAAGAAGAACAGCGCGGCATTCTGTGACGAGTTCTTGGTTAGACGAGTCGAATAAAGGAAAATAAGAAGTTTAACCTACGCATCGGCGTCGGTTGGCGTTTACAATTAGGGCAAAGGTGTCCACAACGTCCGCGTCCGAACTCTGGTTTGTTATCACCAGACCGTATCGCCGGTTCTCGGGCATTGTGTTCGCATACGGCGGCCAAGTATCCCTCTTTCTGCAATTCCTATATTCCTATTTTTGCACTCCACCAGTTGCTCCACTGCGCTGCTGCTGGTCCTCGGCTCCGACTTGCACGCCATTATTTGTGTGGGAATCGGTTCGAGTAAGAATACTCGCAGTGAACTGTGGTCCAGAAATCGATTTTTTTGGCGTAAAGTCGAGTTTTCGATGTTAATATATCTATTTTAATTCTAAATTAAATAAATCATACATTAATAAAAAATTTTAATTCAAACCTTGAAAAGTGGCAACAAAACTTGTTGACAGCTTTTAAAAGTGTGCTAGCGAACAGCTGATTTCTGAAAAGAAAGAAAATGAAATAAAATATTTAGTTGCTTTATATTGTGCCACACGTGTAAAAATGGTCCAGAAAATTCAACTTAATTATGAAAAGTCATCTTCCAATTTATGTGTATTATTTTTTAGAATACTAACATGCGTTCTCCGTTTTTTCGTGGCATATAACTAATAAGCTGTTCCATGCTGAAAGCAACTAATTTGTCCAGATTGTACTTGTGTGTGTTGTCTTTAGCCACAAATCGAAAACTCATCCTTATTTGTCCCCCTTTTCTCACTATTTGGACGCAATTTACGCAACTTTTCGAAATATGGCGCAGAAACAATCGAAAAATTCAATGTGTATTGGACTGGATATACAGGGTGGGCCATCTAAATGTGACCCACGACAACTCTTAATAACTTTGACATACATTGTCAAATCGACCAACGTCATACCACATCTGATTCTTCATTTCAAGTAGTCATTACTATGGATAACTACACTCCACCAACGATCAATCGAAGCCACTTTTGATGCCAATTGTGCGTAGAAAGCGAATGCATAACTTCTGGTTCCAACAAGATGGCCCGATCTAACGCCACCCGACTTTTATTTGTGGGGATTTTTGAACTCTAAAGTGTACATCAACAAGCCAAGGACTTTAACTCAACTCAAGGCGAACATCGAACGTGAAATAGCGGCCATACCTAAAGCTACGCTCGAGAAAGTGATGAAAACTGCCGAACAAAGAGCCAATTTCGTCATCAGGGAAAAAGGCGAGCACATGATCCAAATAATATTTTAGATGTTAATAATATTAATCTCCTTGAATTAAAATAAATGCCTGTGCAAAATTAACAAATTGTCTTTTCCTTAACAATTTTATTTACGAATCACACGGGTCACAAGTAGATGGCCCACCCTGTACACCAAGATTAATAAAAATGCTTTGGAATCCAAGATCTTAAGGAAATAGACAAAAAAAATCAGTAATTTTTATAGTTACATTTGTAAGTATCTTTCCAAATATAACTACATGCTTGAACGATTTATGTCTGGCTGGCGTCTAAAATATCAATTACACTCGATGAAACCTGCAAGACACCACAGCAATGGACGTCTTATACAAATGCGGGCACAAGATTAAAAAGGAAATTTGCATCTGAGCTTGCAGATGAAAATAATTGTGATGCAAATCTTCTTGCACATGCTGCAGCACTCTCTGCGCAGAAACAAAGCAGGAAGGAACGGCTTTTATTCTTAAGAAAACCATAACAACACCCGAATAATCATCTGAATCGAGAAAGCAATTTGGTATACAAAAACCCATTCTACTTGCTCCCGATGAAGCTTTCCTTCTAGAAAATTCTCTTACAAAACAGCAATACATGAACACTAGATTTATGAATACAAGTCGCCACAGTAACATTTATCCAAACTACTATAGTCTAGTAATGGATTCTAAATTACAATGCCGTCCTGTAAATATAAACGTAACAGAAACCTGTGCCCAAGTATCATTACAAAACCTTTTGGATCATACTGCGTACAGAATTATTAAAATGCAGGCTGATGTTTTAAATCAGTTCTCAAACAGTTCTGAAACTAATATGCAGCTATGGATTTGATGGTTCAACGGGTCATTCAATATACAAGCAGAAGTTTACTACCGAAACACCTGGCAAACAGCTTTCAGATCACTCAATTTTTGTCACTTCTTCTTCCCATAAAAATTATAGACTCTTTTGAAAACAAAATATGGAATAATTCATAAAATATTGGTTCACGATTACCAGATTAATAATTCGAGCTTGGTTCTACTAGGATACATAGGCTTCTCAAGCTTGCAACATAGCTTACAAGAAAGATAGATTGTCACATTCAATTGTCGCAACTGATATATTTCATAGAGCTGTAGATTTCTCGGATCCATTATTGTCTAGTATTTCTCAAAAGAGGTATTACGTGTAGTACGATTTGCAGTGTCGAGTCCCCGACTATCTGATACCCGTTACTCAGCTAGTGGAAGTGCGAAGGAGAGTCTTCAACACTGACAGATTTTGATGGTTTGTGGGCGTTAGAGTGGGCGTGGCAAAAAGTTTTTTTGTAGATCGATAGAAATTTACAAGACCAATACAAAACTGGAAAAATATCAAAACATTTTTTAAAATTTGTGGGAGTAAGGGTGAGCGTGGCCAAACGATTTTAAGCAAATCGATGGAAATTTTCAAGACTAACAAAAATTTTAGAAAATATCAACTCATTTTTATACCCGTTACTCGTAGAGTAAAAGGTATACTAGATTCGTTGAAAAGTATGTAACAGGCAGAAGGAAGCGTTTCCGACAATATAAAGTATATATATTCTTGATCAGGATCAATAGCCGAGTCGATCTGGCCATGTCCGTCTGTCTGTTCGTCTGTCTGTCTGTCCGTATGAACGTCGAGATCTCAGGAACTACAAAATCTAGAAAGTTGAGATTAAGCATACAGACTCCCAAGACATAGAAGCAGCGCAAGTTTGTCGATTCATGTTTCCACGCCCACTCTAACGCCCACAAACCGCCCAAAGCTGCCACGCCCACACTTTTGAAAAGTGTTTTGATATTTTTTCATTTTTGTATTGGTCTTATAAATTTCTATCGATTTGCCAAAAACTTTTTGCCACGCCCACTCTTACGCCCACAAATGCCCAAAGCTGCCACGCCCACACTTTTGAAAAATGTTTTGATATTTTTTCATTTTTGTATTAGTCTTGTAAATTTCTATCGATATGCAAAAAACTTTTTGCCAAGCCCACTCTAACGCCCACAAACCGCCAAAAACTGTCAGCGTTGAAAACTCTTTCACGCACTTCCACTATCTGAGTAACATCAGATAGTCGGGGAACTCGACTGTAGCGTTCTCTCTTGTTTAAAAGTGTGGGCGTGGCAGTTTTGTGCGGTTTGTGGGCTTTAGGGTGGGCGTGAGAACATGGGTCAACAAACTTGCGCTGCCTCTATATGGAGTGTGCACTTTCTAGCTTTTATAGTTCCTGAGATCTCGACGTTCATACGGACAGACGGACCTGGCCAGATCGACTCGGGTATTGATCCTGATCAAGAATATATATATACTTTATATGGTCGGAAACGCTTCCTTCTGCCTGTTACATACTTTTCAACGAATCTAGTATACCCTTTTACTCTACGAGAAACGGGTATAAAAATCGATTTCTGGACCACAGTTCACTGCGAGTATTCTTACTCGAACCAATTCCCCCAAAAATTAAAGGGAAAGAGGGATACTTGGCCGCCGTATGCGAACACAATGCCCGAGAACCGGCGATACGGTCTGGTGATAACAAACCAGAGTTCGGACGCGGACGTTGTGGACACCTTTGCCCTAATTGTAAACGCCAACCGACGCCGATGCGTAGGTTAAACTTCTTATTTTCCTTTATTCGACTCGTCTAACCAAGAACTCGTCACAGAATGCCGCGCTGTTCTTCTTACTTATAACGGGGATTTCATCTGGCGCTGCTGTTTGCCACCATAGGCTTCATACCTCAACCTTAGCTAACATTGTGCATACATGGTACATACATAATACTGTGGGCCTTACCGAGTATCTATCCGCAGACGTTCGACTCCAGCATGCTAGTGGTCTGCGAGGATAAGGAAACCGCCCAATGGGTCATCTCAGCCGTCCATGGTATGTGCCCGCCGCACTCCTGCCAGCCCTTAATCGAGTTCTTCGGCTTCCTGAGGACGTGAGGAGTCGCAGAACCCGGGCCTAAACACCGACAAGTGGGCCGTGGTCAATCGCTCCACCCTAGACTGCAATGATGTGGAGCGGCAGGTCCCTCAGTTCTGCGACAACATCGTGATAGAGCTGTATGTCAATGAGGAAAGTAGGGAATTCATCGCCGAACGATGCTTTACACTACGTTACTGCTTCTGGCAACTTCGATTCAGTAAAATTTTTAACTTTTAAACTTTTTAACAATCGCCGAGCCTAATAAAAATATTACATAAATAACTGCCGACGAAATTCATCACACCAAAAACTTACCACTAGGGCTCAGCGCGGCGTATAGCGGTGGCTTAGGTTTTACCATCCTGCTGACTTCCTCTTCTCGCCTCCCAGGCTACTTAAAGACAATTTTTATATTGGATTGACAGCACCGATGACGCCTGGATTTGAAATGGGCGATCGAGCCGTTAGCTGCTTTCTCTGGGTCGTCAATATCGGCTTGCGGTAATTTGAAGCTCTAGTCAGAGAATAGACCGTGCCATTCCAAGGCGTTTGTCGCCGATTGCTTGTGCAACCAGCAGGGAGGCTTTTCTCGGCCCTCTGTTGTCTCCTTGCCTTTCTGGGCTTGTAACCAGCCTGTTCTCTGAATTGTTCTTGTGCGCAATGTATATGCATGCGGCATTTGTTGCCATGTCCAGGATGGAATCATGAGCGAGCATTAGGGCAAGTTTTCCGCTTATATGGTTTATATAAACAAAAAATATAGCTTAACATTTAATTATATAGACTTATGACGAAATTTAGATTTAGTAACAACCGCTTTTGACAACTTTTCCACTTGACTCTCGACTCTACACTCGCTCCCTTCCTATCGATAACTTGCTCTTGTCTAGGGTTACATTGTAATTAGGGCTGCAATGTAGAAGTATCGAAACATTTAATACCTATTTAGTACGTACAACCACTGCACTATTGTCCAGAATTAGATTTTTGGGCATAAAGTCGAAAAATTGAGTTACATGGTTTAAACTTCACACATTTTATTGTTATAGCATTGATAATTTGTGAAAAAAATGCGACCACGCCCACGCTCGTCGCCCCTGCAAACTAATTAATAGTAGATTTAGAATAAATACATATTATTTCCCGAATTTCGCAAAGTATCGCGAATTTTTGAATTTTCGCGAATTTTGATTTTTTTGTGGCGTTATGTTGGTACTCCTGTCTATCCCTTATGCCGACAAGCTGGGCCATTTTGAATGTACACTTAATTGTTGACAGCTGATTTGCATGCACGTGTTTTGGATCGTCTTCGATTATTACCTATTCAAAAAAAATGGGTCAAAGAACCAGTATCCAATTTTGTGTAAGAAACAAAATTAAGTGGGCGGATGCATGTTGAATGTGAGGATGATGTTGACTGTGGCGTCGGGGTGACGAATCGTGGGTTTATGGTTATGAAGTGGAAACCAAAGCTCAATCATCTCAATGGAAGCTGCCGCACAAAGGTGCCCTAAACTGAAGAGGCCCATGAAAGGACGACGTAATCCTAGTAACATTGTAAGATGCCCAGTTTTTCTTGAGATTCTCTTTAATCTCTTTGAAGACATGATACAAGTATTCAATTACGACACCTGGGGGTACCTTACCACCGGAAATGAAATCGTAACACCAGGATATTGCCGTTTCAATGTTAGAATTTTTTGATAACGCGATCTTGATACACTCCCCCTATTCGCAAATTCAGCGTTGGGGATTAACACTTCTTTTTCTTCCTCGATTGAGTAAATCTTGAATGACAGCGATATGCTTAAGCAATAGAAGAAATGTTAATAATTCTGTTTCTATGGTACTGGAGAAGAGTTTAGATGGAATTATTGAAAGGAAAAAAGTATCAAGCTTGCCCTTCTGGAAGATACAGTGATTGAAGGTTGTGAGCCTGACTTTTGCGATGTTGTTGACAATTGCTTTGATAAAATTGATCCTTAAAGAAAATAGGAATCTTTGCAGCAGGTACCGTTATTAAGAAATTGCCAACTGCTCTCAGATGCGGAATTAAAACAGCGCGGGACTGGTTCTTTTGATATGAAATGCGAAATTAACCATTATCTTATGTGTGCAAAACGGTTTGATAATACGCCTGTTTAACTAATATATGCAGGTTATCAGCCTGTTGGAATATGCAAACGTTGGAGCCAAAAAAAAAAGCTTACATTGATATTTCAAAGCCAGTTATTGCTGCTTTATACGTGGGTGAAGTAGATTTGGCAGGTATGCTAATGGAGCTCTACAAAATTTGCCACCGATCAATAAAGTGGTACATCAGAATTTTTTAAACCCAAAGCAAAAACATATTCCCTTTATAAAATTTCAATCGGAAATTGCTAATGAACTCCATTTGCAAAAAAAAACAAGAGAGAACGCTATAGTCGAGTTTCCCGACTATCTGATACCCGTTACTCAGCTAGTAGAAGTGCGAAGGAGAGTCTTCAACACTGACAGTTTTTGGCGGTTTGTGGGCGTTAGAGTAAGCGTGACAAAAAGTTTTTTTGCAAATCGATAGAAATTTACAAGACTAATACAAAAATGAAAAAATATCAAAACATTTTTCAAAAGTGTGGGCGTGGCAGTTTTGGGCGGTTCGTGGGCGTTAGAGTGGGCGTGGCAGCATGATTCGACAAACTTGCGCTGCGTCTATGTCCCTGGAGTCTGTATGCTTAATCTCAACTTTCTAGCTTTTGTAGTTCCTGAGATCTCGACGTTCATACGGACAGACAGACGGACGGACAGACGGATGGACAGACGGACATGGCCAAATCGACTCGGCTATTGATCCTGATCAAGAATATATATACTTTATATGGTCGGAAACGCTTCCTTCTCCCTGTTACATACTTTTCAACGAATCTAGTATACCCTTTTACTCTACGAGTAACGGGTATAAAAAGAGAAGTCGACCAACAAATGCAGAAAGAGAAAGCTCAGTAGTATATTCAAACAGTGTTTCTTCAAACAAATAAGTACAAATTTCGGATCAATCCTACAGTTATGATAACATTATGAACATTGGGTGGTTTTTGGAGAAAGGGGACGTTGCAGACAGTGCAAAAATGCAACATCAAATGCCTTAAATAAAAAACCCATCTGTGCTTATACACTACTACTGCCAAACGTTGCTCACCAGCACCTTTCGGTACCGCCCAAACTAATGGGCGTGGCATACTAACATTTTTTGGAAACGCTTGTATATTTTGTTTATGAGCGTTGGGATCACGTTTGCTAGACATATTAAAGTGATTATGCTTTATTTCGTTATGCGCTGAATAGGCAAGAATACCTCTTAACAGGTCGTTACAAGATATATAATTATTAGATATCTTCCTTTTAAAATCGTAATCATTAATCCCGTTGATGATGTGTGTTGATATTGTTGAATTGGTTAACTCACCCTTTTTTGTGTTGAACTGCAAATATTAGATTTCGATCATCCCAACGATATGCGGTTTGAAGGGAGTCTAATGAATTGTTGCGAATCTAAGGACTTGATGGATGATGGGTTGAATTCCGGGAGAAGAGATACCATTTCACTTATACTTCCGTACGAACTATTAATGTTTTCAGATACCGTTGGGCCGCGTTTGTATAAGAAGTTTGGCGGAATCGGGGTATATGGATTTTCGTTATTTTTTGACGATGTTACGAATGTGTATTGTATTGATTTAAATCATAGTGTGGCTGTAAATATGTGCCGAAAGGCGCCTTTGTTGCGTTACAGTGTCCCAAATGAGCGTGGGGAATCGGAGAATTAATTTGGCTGTGACGAATAAGTATACGTTTGCGAATTAACGTGGATTTGCGGTGTCATTGAGAAATGAACGTGTTGCGGAAAGATCGAATGTTGCGGAAAGACAGCGACATTATCGTGTTGCTGTGACGTGATAACATTAACGTGCTGCCGAGACGTAGCAACATTATCGTGTTGCTGTGACGTAACGATATTATACTGTTGCTGAGACGTAGCAATATTATCGTGTTGCTGTGACGTGATAACATTAGCGTGTTGCCGAGACGTGGCAACATTATCGTGTTGCTGTGACGTAGCAACCTTAGCTTGTGACGCAATCGATTGCGAAAGGACTTGTTGAGACGTGTTAGGCATACACTACACTCTATAATTTCGTTTGCGTTATGAGCGTTTTCGATTGGAGAGGAGATACCGCTCGGATGAAAATATCTCTCTTGAAGTTCGCGCAATGGTTTCACAAATTCGGCAATTTTTTTCTGCATTGATTGGTTTTTGTTAGTTATGTTATGTTTTGGTAGTTATGTTACTACGTCTGATTGTAGGATGAGTGTATTGTTTAGGGTACATGGTGGGCAGGTTTGTCTATTCAGTGAGAATGTTACATGTCTGCTTTTGGTCTCGTTTATCTTAATGCGCCAGTCCGCAAACCATCTTTCCACTGTTTTAAGATGACAGTCAAGTTTTTCTGTTGCCTTTGATGGGCATTTGGATCGGCTGAGTATTGCGGTACCGTCAGCAAACGTAGAGGTTGTGAGCTGATAGTTTGTAGGCATGCCTGCTGTATATAAAGTGTAAAGAACGGGGCCCAGCACACTTCCTTGGGGAACTCCAGCATTGATGACGCGGTCGTGTGAAGTCGAACTGTTACACCTGATTGAGAACACTCTTTTGAAGATAACGAACACTTTGTGGGTATTCTGCGGAAGCAGTTTTGTTATCTTGTACATTAGTCCTTCCAGCCAGACTCGGTCAAATGCTTGTGCGACATCTAAGAATATTGCTGAGCAGTATTCCCGGTGCTCAAAACCAGTACGAATTTCGTTTGTGATGCGATTGACCTGTTCGATCGTTCCATGATTTTTGCGAAAACCAAATTGATGGGATGGTATTGTCTTTCGCATTCTTAAGTAGGGAGCTAGGTGTTTTAAGAATGCCTTTTCAAACAGTTTCGAGAGACACGATAGGAGACTGATTGGTCTGTAGGATGAGGGTTGCGTTTTGTCTTTGCCTGGTTTGGGAATCATCACTATGACCCCCGTTTTCCAACTTTGGGGATAGTATCCAAGGTTCGTAATAGCGTTAAAGAGATTGCATAAGGTCAGAACCGCACACGGTGGGAGTTCTATGATCATTTTTGGTGTCACCAAGTCGTGTCTAGGTGATTTTTTGGGCTCAAGATCTTTTATAGAGATGCTATCTCACGTTGACTAAATGTTATTGGATTTATTGGTGGCTGGATTTTAATTGCTACAGGTAGGACAAATGGGTTGCTAGCAGTATTTGGTTGGAATACGCCTTGAAGGTGATCAGCGAATGCACTTTCTCTATCTCGTTCGCTGCGTATCCAGCTTCCTGAGGGGCCTCGCAGTGGAACGACTGTTTCTGCTGGAGGCTGAATATTTTTGTGTGCTTTCCACAAAGGGTTCTTCTTGCTGCTGGACGATAGTTGTTCGATATATAGATGCTGGCCGTTTGCTTCCTCAAGCTTAAGTGCCCTGGTTAGTCTACGTGTTGCTATTTTTAGCTGTTCCTTAGCCTTTGGGGATCTGTGATTCTGCCATTCTCTTCTTAGTCTTCGTTTTTCAAGTAGTAGCTGTTCGATTTCGCAAGTTGTCTTGGTATGATTTGTCATTTTGTGTGTGTCTGGAGGGGTAGAGGCCTTGGCTGCAGCAACAAGATTTTCCTCCATCGATTTGGTCAGGCGGTCAATATCCTCATGGGTAGACACTGTTTGAGTTTGTACCATGTGAGTACAAACGTATTTCGTGTACCTTGCCCAGTTGCTCCTGTTGCCTGTCAGCCTGTAGGTGTGCTCAGTTGTATGTGGTCGATGCCTGAGAGCAAGTAAAACTGGAGAGTGATCTGATGATAGTTCTGCAAGTGACTCAGCCGTAATATTATTTTTAGGGATCTTTCTTATTAGATGATTCGCGATGCCTATGTGTGTAAGCTTTTAGTTTTGTCAGGAATTAAGCGATTGGGTAGCGCGACTAACTATGTGAATGAATCGAAACGTTATAGTATTAGGTATACTTTAATTAATTAATCAAATAAGTTTTAATCGATGTTAATATTTTTGCCGCTCGTTGCAATCACGTCCGCTTCTATTGTTGGTTCTCTCTCGACTCTCTCATGGCATTCCCTTCTTATATTTTCCAACACCGAATGTGTACATATGGGACTTATAAGGATGCCACCAGGTTGAGTTTTAATTGGAGTGTGACACAGGTTATCATTTTTATATTTCCTGTTTCCTTTTCAGGTTGGATCTAGAATTGTGGGTGAATAAACTACACTCTACCCTCGGTAAAACTCATTCTTATCTATTTTCTTACTAGGGTCGAAGCACTTACCAAACAGACATTAGAAGGTAATTTTATGTTTCTAACTAGCCATGTCAACACTTTATTTGAAGGTGTTGCTAGCGATTGGTATTGGCGTTACCACCGAAGTGTACCCCAGAAATTCAGCATGAGCTTTTTTATATAAGGAGATCAGTAGCATTTCTTAGCTAAAGAAGATTATTCGCAAAAGGGAAACGTTCATGCTTACTGTCAAGCCAGGATTGCGAAAACCTCTTCCTGCTCCTCATAGGTTTGTGCAGGAGGCAATTCTTGAGACCGAAGTGGAGTCGGATTCAGACACAGTTGAAATTTCCGCAATTAACTTATCCTGCTGGAATTGTAGCAAAATCGGACACAGATATCAGGATTGCTTAGCCGAACGTCGTGTGTTCTGCTATGGGTGTGGCAAAACAGACACCTACCTTCCTTTATGCCCTCATTGTCGCTCAAAAAACTACCGAGGCCGTGCACCTTTGAAAGGGGCACACAAACAAGTGGTGACAAAAGCCGCCAATACGGAGTAACCAATAGCTGCTCTGTACCCTCTCTCCCTGATTTGTCTCAACAACCAGACTATCCTTTAACCGAATTAGGTCCACCCGGCGAATCTCTCAATAAACATCAGAGACAGCCCTCGCGATCTGCACAGCGTATTAAAGATTTTTTTGATCATATAAAAATCGAAAAACGGTTTTCGTTATCAGCAATTATTGCCTCTGATGTACGACCATACGCAGACGTAAAAATTCTTGGCCGATCAGAATTTTTTTTAGTTGTATAGGTGGAAAACTAGCCGAAGAAATACTGATAGAAAAGTGTCCTTATAAACCTGTTCAAAGTATTGTTCATACTGCCGATGGAAAATCCCAAAACACCGTGGGCAAGATTCGCACAGAAATTAAGTACAACAATATGACCAAGGATATTACTTTTTACATCGAACCTTCGTTAAAGCAATCACTTTATTTAGGGTTCGATTTTTGGACAGAATATCAGCTATTATCATATGCTAAAATGAAACCTAGTCCAGAAAGTAATCTCCCAGCAGTAGATCTAGACGATGTTCGTTTTCTGACTGAAGAACAAAAACAGCAACTTGACGCCGTAGTTTAATGCTTTCCTTCTTTTGCCAAAAAGGGTATAGGGAAAACGACCATGCTTTCCCACTCCATTGACGTTGGCGATTCCGTACCTATCAAGTAGCGACGTTATCCTGTGTCCCCAGCTATCGAAAAACTTATGTATGATGAACTGGATCGCATGCTTGCTTTAGGGGTTATTGAAGAGTAGACCAGTGCGTGGTCTTCCCCTGTCGTATTGGTCCGCAAACTCGATAAAGTGCGATTATGTATAGATAGCCGAAAGGTGAACCAAGTGACACGCAAGGATGCTTATCCAATGCCCATCATAGATGGCATCCTAAGCCGGTTGCCAAAGCCGGTTGCCCACTAGAGACAAGTTCGCGTGATAAAACAGCTTTTACGGTACCAGGTAGACCTCTCTACCACTTCACCGTAATGCCATTTGGTCTCACCAACGCGCTCTCAACCATGTCCAAATTAATGGGCCGAATAATTCCATGGACTTTAAAAAACGAAGTATTTATATATCTAGACGACCTTTTGATCGGATCCGATAACTTTGAACGACATGTATTAGTTCTGAAAGAAATATCATCTTGTCTAAGAAAAGCTGGATTAACCATCAATGTTCACAAAAGCAAATTTTGTAGAAAGGAGGTCAGCTACTTAGGCCATATTGCAGACAATGGCGCAATCACAATGGATATGGGTAAAATTAGCGCTATCGTAGATTATCCTGTTCCTAAATGTATTAAGCAATTGCAACGATTCCTGGGTATGACTGGGTGGTACCAGAAATTTATTCGAAATTATGCTTCTGTCTCAGCACCTTTAACGGATGCGTTGAAAGAAACACTACGTTTTAATTGGTTCAAGGCAGCTAACGAAGCTTTTGAGAATTTAAAAAAGCAGCTTTGTAATGTCCCAGTGTTACGTACCCCATATTTTCAACACCGGCGTTGGTGGCGTGCTTATGCAGATAAATGACGAAGGTGACAAAGTTCCTATGTCTTACATGTGCAGGAAACTCAATCAATGCCAGAGAAATTACTCGGTCAGAAATGCAGTTGCCGCGAAGCCGCCATATTTTTTTTTTTAATAACTTTTATTCACGTTTACTTTTCTAACTTCATAAATTTTTACTATTTCGAGTGTGACACAGGTTACCATTTTTATATTTCCTGTTTCCTTTTCAGGTTGGATCTAGAATTGTGGGTGAATAAACTACACTCTACCCTCGGTAAAACTCATTCTTATCTATTTTCTTACTAGGGTCGAAGCACTTACCAAACAGACATTAGAAGGTAATTTTATGTTTCTAACTAGCCATGTCAACACTTTATTTGAAGGTGTTGCTAGCGATTGGTATTGGCGTTACCACCGAAGTGTACCCCAGAAATTCAGCATGAGCTTTTTTATATAAGGAGATCAGTAGCATTTCTTAGCTAAAGAAGATTATTCGCAAAAGGGAAACGTTCATGCTTACTGTCAAGCCAGGATTGCGAAAACCTCTTCCTGCTCCTCATAGGTTTGTGCAGGAGGCAATTCTTGAGACCGAAGTGGAGTCGGATTCAGACACAGTTGAAATTTCCGCAATTAACTTATCCTGCTGGAATTGTAGCAAAATCGGACACAGATATCAGGATTGCTTAGCCGAACGTCGTGTGTTCTGCTATGGGTGTGGCAAAACAGACACCTACCTTCCTTTATGCCCTCATTGTCGCTCAAAAAACTACCGAGGCCGTGCACCTTTGAAAGGGGCACACAAACAAGTGGTGACGAAAGCCGCCAATACGGAGTAACCAATAGCTGCTCTGTACCCTCTCTCCCTGATTTGTCTCAACAACCAGACTATCCTTTAACCGAATTAGGTCCACCCGGCGAATCTCTCAATAAACATCAGAGACAGCCCTCGCGATCTGCACAGCGTATTAAAGATTTTTTTGATCAGATAAAAATCGAAAAACGGTTTTCGTTATCAGCAATTATTGCCTCTGATGTACGACCATACGCAGACGTAAAAATTCTTGGCCGATCAGAATTTTTTTAGTTGTATAGGTGGAAAACTAGCCGAAGAAATACTGATAGAAAAGTGTCCTTATAAACCTGTTCAAAGTATTGTTCATACTGCCGATGGAAAACACCAAAACACCGTGGGCAAGATTCGCACAGAAATTAAGTACAACAATATGACCAAGGATATTACTTTTTACATCGAACCTTCGTTAAAGCAATCACTTTATTTAGGGTTCGATTTTTGGACAGAATATCAGCTATTATCATATGCTAAAATGAAACCTAGTCCAGAAAGTAATCTCCCAGCAGTAGATCTAGACGATGTTCGTTTTCTGACTGAAGAACAAAAACAGCAACTTGACGCCGTAGTTTAATGCTTTCCTTCTTTTGCCAAAAAGGGTATAGGGAAAACGACCATGCTTTCCCACTCCATTGACGTTGGCGATTCCGTACCTATCAAGTAGCGACGTTATCCTGTGTCCCCAGCTATCGAAAAACTTATGTATGATGAACTGGATCGCATGCTTGCTTTAGGGGTTATTGAAGAGTAGACCAGTGCGTGGTCTTCCCCTGTCGTATTGGTCCGCAAACTCGATAAAGTGCGATTATGTATAGATAGCCGAAAGGTGAACCAAGTGACACGCAAGGATGCTTATCCAATGCCCATCATAGATGGCATCCTAAGCCGGTTGCCAAAGCCGGTTGCCCACTACAGACAAGTTCGCGTGATAAAACAGCTTTTACGGTACCAGGTAGACCTCTCTACCACTTCACCGTAATGCCATTTGGTCTCACCAACGCGCTCTCAACCATGTCCAAATTAATGGGCCGAATAATTCCATGGACTTTAAAAAACGAAGTATTTATATATCTAGACGACCTTTTGATCGGATCCGATAACTTTGAACGACATGTATTAGTTCTGAAAGAAATATCATCTTGTCTAAGAAAAGCTGGATTAACTATCAATGTTCACAAAAGCAAATTTTGTAGAAAGGAGGTCAGCTACTTAGGCCATATTGCAGACAATGGCGCAATCACAATGGATATGGGTAAAATTAGCGCTATCGTAGATTATCCTGTTCCTAAATGTATTAAGCAATTGCAACGATTCCTGGGTATGACTGGGTGGTACCAGAAATTTATTCGAAATTATGCTTCTGTCTCAGCACCTTTAACGGATGCGTTGAAAGAAACACTACGTTTTAATTGGTTCAAGGCAGCTAACGAAGCTTTTGAGAATTTAAAAAAGCAGCTTTGTAATGTCCCAGTGTTACGTACCCCATATTTTTAACACCGGCGTTGGTGGCGTGCTTATGCAGATAAATGACGAAGGTGACGAAGTTCCTATCTCTTACATGTGCAGGAAACTCAATCAATGCCAGAGAAATTACTCGGTCAGAAATGCAGTTGCCGCGAAGCCGCCATATTTTTTTTTTTAATAACTTTTATTCACGTTTACTTTTCTAACTTCATAAATTTTTACTATTTCGAGTAAATAGCCAAAAAATATTAACAAATAATTTGGAGAACCCCAAAACGTCCTAGCAATCAAAACTGAATCGAAGTTGCCAGAAGCAGTAACGTAGTGTAAAGCATCGTTCGGCGATTAATTCCCTACTTTCCTCTTTGACATACAGCTTTATCACGATGTTGTCGCAGAACTGAGGGACCTGCCGCTCCACATCATTGCAGTCTAGGGTGGAGCGATTGACCACGGCCCACATGTCGGTGTTTAGGCCCGGGTTCTGCGACTCCTCACGTCCTCAGGAGGCCGAAGAACTCGATTAAGGGCGGGCAGGAGTGCGGCGGGCACATACCATAGACGGCTGAGATGACCCATTGGGCGGTTTCCTCATCCTCGCAGACCACTAGCATGCTGGAGTCGAACGTCTGCGGATAGATACTCGTAAGGCCCACAGTATTAAAAAGTATGTATGTACCATGTATGCACCATGTTAGCTAAGGTTGAGGTATGAAGCCTATGGTGGCAAACAGCAGCGCCAGATGAAATCCCCGTTATAAGTAAGAAGAACAGCGCGGCATTCTGTGACGAGTTCTTGGTTAGACGAGTCGAATAAAGGAAAATAAGAAGTTTAACCTACGCATCGGCGTCAGTTGGCGTTCACAATTAGGGCAACGGTGTCCACACCGTCCGTGTCCGAACTCTGGTTTGTTATCACCAGACCGTATCGCCGGTTCTCGGGCATTGTGTTCGCATACGGCGGCCAAGTATCCCTCTTTCTGCAATTCCTATTTTCCTATTTTGCTGCGCTGCTGCTGGTCCTCGGCTCCGACTTGCACGCCATTATTTGTGTGGGAATTGGTTCGAGTAAGAATACTCGCAGTGAACTGTGGTCCATCGTGACGTTCCACATCCCAGCCCAATTCTGAAATGCATCCAGGTACTCTTGCAGTGCATCCGAGGCCTCGGTAATGCTTTTCCTTTTTGTCAGAACTGCAGTGTCATTAGCATATGTCGCAATCAGCACATCTTTCCGATCTAGTCCTGTGAATGCTGTATGGTTGGGCATATCCGAGGAGAAGATAGAATATAAAGTTGGGCCTAGCTCACTTCCTTGAGGCACTCCCGCTTCGATGGCTTTAACGGTAGAGGTACATCCATAGGTCGTCACACAAAATGTTCGTTCTAGCAAAAAACTCATTATAAGCTGGTATAGCTGAGGTGTTAGTATTTGTTTAGCTTTATGTAGGAGTCCAGGATGCCACACTCTATCAAAGGCTTGTTGAATGTCCAGGAAGCTGCTACTGCATATTCTTTCTTTTCTAGGGCTTTTAGCGCAAAATTAACAACTCTATGGAGTTGCTCGGGGGTACCATGCTGAGTCCGGAATCCAAATTGGATGTCTGGTATCGCCAATAATACAGGCTCAATGTCTCGCATTCTGTTGAGAATAACCCTTTCCATTATTTTACCAAGCGAGGGGAGGAGGCTGATCGGCCTATAAGAGGCTACCTCTGTCGGATTTTGCCCTGGTTTTAGTATCAGGATTATACTTGCAGCCTTCCAGACTTTTGGGAAATAGCCCTCAAGTAAAACTCTGTTAAAAATTAGTTCCAGAAACCGAAGAGCTTGATCTGGTAGGTTTTTAATCGTCCTGTTTTTAAGAAGGTCATGTCCCGGGGTTTTTTTGGCTTTAGCATTGAAACAAGTTGTTTCAGTTCGTCGAGGGTGACAGGATCTGCGGGCAGTGCCATTTGAAATGGCTTTTCGAGAGACTGCGAAACCAGACGACAGTGATTCGCATCGGCAAATGCGAGCGGCCTAAATCTTTGTTCCAAGTTGCTTGCAAACACTTCTGCTTTGTCCTGTGTTGTGCGGCACCAGCCACCAGAAGGGCTCCTTATAGGGGATTTTTGAGAAGCCTGAGACTTAAACCTTTTCGTGAATTTCGACAGTGAGAATTTAAGGAGGAGTCGGTACCCATGTTCTCTAAAAGGTTGTCTATCTGGTGCTGTTTTCTGTGGGTTAGCACTTTATGAAGCCGATTCGAAAGCCTTCTGTAGATCTGTTGGATACGAGCATCTCCTGTTCTGGCAAATTCCTTTCTGACTTTTCGTTTAAGGCGTAGGAGGTCAACTATTACAGAAGGCAGGGGCGGCTGGATAAAGGCTTGGCCATTGCGTGGAGTACTCGGTGACGCATGTGCTGTTGCTTCTTTCAGGTTATCCATAAATAAGTTAATGGCGTTGTCGATACCTTCTGTCCCTTGAGTTTCCATGTTTAAGTCGATTAGTTCAGACAGGTGATCCTTGAAAGCTTCTACATTAGTACCAGGAACGGCAGCGTTCAGGCTTTTTCAGTCTGAAGGCAGATCGTGCAAGGTTCGGATTTTGAATCTGTTCATATAGTAGCCTTTGGTTACAAAAAAATCTATCGCAGATGGAGCTATCTGTGTGTTGGAGGAGAAAAATGTTGGCACCTAGCGTTACAAAGAGGGTTTCAATATGCGCTTTTATTAAACGCTCATTGGGTGGGAGATACACCGAAGCTAATGTAACCTTTCCCTCTGAAGTCTGTAGCTGCTCACTCGCTACCTGCCGGTCGTTGGTTGAGATTGGAGGTTGGGGACAATGCTGCAAGGAGGATCGCACTATGACAGTGGCACCGCCTCTGCTGTTTCCACTGGGGTGGACGGCGTGGTAGGTGGAGTATCCAGGTAAAAAGATGCGCTGTCCTTCTCGCACGTGTGTTTCAGTGGCAAACATGATGTCGATATCTTGCATGCTTAGGAAAAGCCTAAGTTCCTCAGCGTTCCTAGCTAGTCCACGTGCAAATTAAAATTGATGTTAAAAAATGATTTAAAAAAATATTTTATTTTTATATTTTAATAAATTTATTGGTGATAAACTTTTTCACTTAAACAATATTACAAGACACTATTATCTGATTTTATCTTCGATCGTTCTCGATCCGATCCCGAAACAGACTGACTCTTAGATTCTGAATCCTGATCCATTCAACCTCGGCCAGAAGCTTTTCTTTGGAAACTTCTTGAACTTTCAATTATGTTTAGAATAAAAGCTTGATGCTGAAATTATTTCTTGCATTGTGAAATTCAATTATGCTGACCGATGCAGTTTGATTGAAGCGCAATAAGTTGACCATGGTTTGGTCTCCAAGCGGAAGCTGTGTTTTTTTGGAGTTTGATTGTTTATCTTAGCGGGGAGCTAAGCGCTGGCAAAGGCAATGACAAAAACAAAGACAAAGGAAATGCCGCCTAGATTGAAATTTAAAATTTGTTTATAAACTGGGATAGAGTGCTATGTTTACGGGTTGGATAACTCTCCCCCTTCTAAAATGACGCGTCCCGCTTCATTACGAATTTCGTTTAAACGTTCATTTAATTCTGTTAAAAATACTTCCTCATTATTTGGTTTTTCTAGTTCTGGCCGTTTTTGTTTGGTTACAAATAAAAAATATCTGAATTTTACTATTAATGTAGTAATCAAATACAAAATGAATAAAATTAATAATATAAAAGAAAGTGATATCTTGGTATTACTTATTTTAATGAAGGGATTTAAAATGTTTATATTATCTAGAGAGAGTTCCGAGTTATTGAACAATATGTAATCGGATATTTCATAATCTGTAAAATGGTTTGTGGTTATGTATTCAAGAATTTTACTTTCTAAATTTGTATATGAAATGTTGTTTATTGTGGTTGTTCCGTTAAATGTTATTAGAAATGACCCATTTAAGTAGGAGTTGTTAACAATATTGTAACCATTTATAAAAATGGCACCATCTTGGATGATATCTATTTCCTTATTTTTTCCCCTTATTTTCTTACAAGTGGATTTTTCTCCATTTAATAATTTGGTAAAACAAGTTTTTTCCTTACTTATAGTACAGTAATTGTTAAAAAGTTCGGTCTTAAATGTAGACATTTCATAATATGTATTGTCGGATTTTGCGACTTGATTGCTTATTACTAGTTTTCCATCGCCTTTTGAAATCGCTCTAGCATAGTATATTTCGCATCTGTTATAAACTATAGGGTATTTTACATAAATTATTAAGAGTTTTTTATGTAATACGATTTTGAACACAGAGATATCCATTAGGTCTGCAATGATTACTGGTCTTAATTCGTGACTTAATATTTCTTTTATTTCTTCATGGTTTAAAATTTTAGTATTAAAGACATCAATTTTAGCTAATGTGATAGTATCGATTAAATTTTGCAAGTCAAATGTTAAAAGTTTTAGGCGATGTTTTCTTAATGGTAAATCTTGGTCCATAAATACATGTTTAAAATCATCAGAAAGAGATTCTATTTTGTTAACCAATTTGGAATTGATAATAAATTGTTTGTTATTATTTTCTATTAAGTCATTGATTGTATTTTGAATTTTGACGAAGTCGTCATGATCCGGAGTTCCAGCTAACCACTTCCACACGGTGCCTAATTCATTAATTCCCCTTTTGGATCTAGATGATGTTAACTGTGATAAAATTAGTTCGATAACTTCTAAGTCGTATGTGATTTCCCATTGTGATCTTTTGTTAGTGTCTCTCTTTATGTTTTCTGATTCAACATTGATTATTTCTTTATAAAAACTTAAATTGGTTACGTGGAATAAATCGCTATAGGATTCGTAAGTAAGAACATCCTTTTTGCCTTTGAACAGGAAAAATTCGATTGGAGTAATCAATTATTTCTGTAGTGGCTATCATTACGAATGGTATTAGAAGTAACAAGAAATGCATTGTCTGTCAATTTAAAAGAAATATAATATTTGTTAAAACTTAATATTGTCTTTGTGAATAGTTCTGTTTCTACTATTGATTACTATTTTGTTAGGTAGGTTTTCCTTAACAATCTGTTTTTATATCTTGTTTTTAGCTTATTTCTTTCCCCATGTTTCTTTTCATAAACAACCTGTCCTACATGATATTCTTTTTCTTTACGGCCTTCATTATGTGTTTCTAACATTTTTTCCTGAGTGTTTTTCAGAATGTTTGGAATGTTTTTGTGTTCAATTTTATTATAGAGAATATCAAAAGGTTTTTGGTTTGTTGTAGAATGAATACTCTGATTGAATTCTTTTGCGGCTCTAATATTTATTTCAGAATAGTCAATGAGATTAAATTCTTCTTTTATGCAACGAGCTAATTCTGTTAATGTCGAATGTGCCCTTTCAATTTGTCCGTTCGAGGTACTGTGTCTGGGGTCTGCGAAATGTAGAGTTAAACCACATCTTTGTGCAAAGGATTTAAATTGAGCAGAGGTAAAGCTCGGTTCATTATCGGTCATAATTACTTTGGCGTGTGGAAATTGTTGAAGTAATTCCATTACTTTATTCTCGATGTTTAGTTTATTTTGAATTTCTTTTACTACTAGGAATTTTGAATATGCGTCAATACAAGTTAAGAAAATAAGATTCTGCGCGTAATAAATATCGATGTGTAAATTTTCTCCCTCTTTAGTTAGGATAGGAGCTTCCCCAGTAGGAATTCTAATTGGATGCCTGTTATATTTATTCTCGTTGCAAATTGTACAATTTTTTTTGTATTCCCTTAATTTGGTATAATCTATTGATTTGTTTGTAATTTTCGTCTAGTCCTCTATGAGCTCGACAATGTGTTTCTTCTATTATAATCGCCCTATCTTCATTTTTTTCCACGTCTTGTAGAAATATTTTAGTAAAAAGAAATTGGTTAGTAAAGTTATTTTTTAAAGGCAATTGAATATGATAAAGATCTTCTAAAGTGCAATGAATTCCTACCGTTATGTTTGGTGGTAGATATTCCCTTAATATTGTTATTAAATTTTCTGGCGTATCATATGCGATTATATGTCGTGTCTTGTCAAAAACTTTCAATGACTCATGTATTGTATACCTTCCGTTGTTAATAACAGTTGTTGTTGAAACTGATTTAACGGTTTACGGGTCTCTTGTATTACATTTTCAAAACTACTTTCGGCAGAATGCTATATCGCTGTCTGTAAGGTTATTTAATTTTATTCGATATAATGCGTCAGCGACGACATTTGTTGTTCCGGGCTTATATATTATTTTTGGGGTGAAACTTTCTATAAAAGAATACCATCTTTTCATTTCTATGTTCGGGTTTTTATCCGAGATTGTAAAAGATAAAGATTGATGGTCTGTTTGTATTTCTATACCGATTACTCCATATAAATAATTTCTGAGATTTTTAAGAGCCCAAACTATGGCTAACAATTCTTTTTTATTAGTGGCGTAAAGTTGTTCGGTTTTATTTAAAGTTTTGGATATGAAAGTAATTGGTTTACTATCCTGTGATAATACGCTCCGATAGCTACATCTGATGCGTCTGTTGTCAAAGTGAATTTTTTGTTGTAATCTGGTTGGACTAATTCCACTTGTGCTATTAAATTATCTTTTAGTTCGTTAAAAGCTTTTACAGCTGGATCATCTAACTGTATTGTAATTTTTGTAGACATTCTTCTAGAAATTTTACCATTATCTCCTCCTAAGTATTTGGTTAGGGGTTTGGCAATTTTTGCATAGTTTCGGACAAATTTTCGGTAATATCCAGTGAGTCCCAGGAATCGGATACTTCATAATTGTATAAATTTTTTCAGGATCCGTTTTAATTACATTGTGGGAAACGATATAACCAAGAAATGCTGTTTCTAGTTTAAAGAATTTCGATTTTTCAAGAGAAATTTTCATATTAGCTTGTTGTAAAATATTAATTATTTGAATTAGATCAGTATAATGTTGTTCAATTGTATTTGAAAAGATTATTATGTCATCCATATAAACATGACAAGTTTTTCCGACTTGTTCTCTTAATATATCGTCCATTGCTCTTTGAAATATTCTGGGGGCGTTTGTTAACCCAAATGGCATTCGTAAGAATTCAAATTTCCCGTTATTAATAGAAAAGGCTATTTTTTCAATATCTGACTCTTTCATTAAAATTTGGTGGAATCCTGATTCCAAATCAATTGTTGAGAAATATTTTGACTTTCCTAAGTTAGATAGTATTACAGACGGGTCTTGCATCGGGTATCTGTCCGGTATTGTGCTTTCGTTTAATTTTTTATAGTCGATAACTAGTCGGTGTTTTAGAGTTCCATCTTCGTTTTGACCTTTTTTGGGTACTACTAAGACTGGTGAATTATAGGGGCTTCTACTAGGTCTTATTATTTGTTCTTTTAACATTCTATCGATTTCATTATTAACGAAATCTGAGACTGACATAGCATAAGGATATTGTTTGCTATAAATTGGCCTGTCATTGACAGTATTTATTTCTCCTCGAATATCGGTTCGAAAAGGGATTTGCATATTTATTTTAGAATGCTCCTTTTCAATTTTATTCATAATTTTATTTTCGAAATTTTTCAGTTGATTTGAATTTATTATTAGATAATGAATTTTTTCTTTGTCGGAAAATTCAACGACGGCGTGTTCAGGATTTGTGGATCCCAAACTATTAGTTTTATTGTTGACGGATAATTCAACGACGGAGTGATCAGGATTTTTTGATCCTAAGCTTTTTGATTGTAATTTGACGGAAATAACATCGTCGGCGTGTTCAGGATTTTTTAATCCAAAACTTTTCAATTGTAATTTGACGGAATTAACATCGTCGGCATGTTCAGGATTTTTTGGTCCCAAACTTTTCAATTGTAATTTGACGGAATTAACATCGTCTGCGTGCTCGAGATTATAAGATCTCCAGCTATAACTACTTCTTTCTGCAATAACTGATTCAGTTTTATATTCTATTTGATTGCAAAAGTATTTCTTTATAATATATTCTTTTAATGGAAGAGTATTATTTTCTCCAATTAAACACAAATCGTTTTTCTCTTCATTGTCATAACATTCTAGTTTTTCCTTTTTCCATTATATTCAAGAATACCTTTTTCTACATCTATTTTAGCTCCAATTTTCCTTAATAGATTGTACCCAATTAATAAGTCGGATTCCAAACCTTCTATTTCATAAAATATATGTTTCGCTTCAAATATTGTTAGTATATGGTAATATTTTATAATTGAGTATCCATGAACTGTTGATACTCTCTTGTATATTGGTAATTCTTTTTTATTTTTATAAATTCCTTTTTTGATATAGCAAGAAGAGGCTCCTGTGTCAATTAATATTTTTAGTTGTTTTTTTGTATTTCTGTCTATTCTTGTTATATGAGGCATTCCTCTGTAGGACCTTGATTTAAAAAATGATCCTCATCAATGTTATTTATTCTCATACCTTTCTGGGCTGGTTGACTTACTGTCCCAGTTGCTTCCCTTTTTAATGGGATTTGTGGTTCAATTTTTTGAGCTTGGTTATGATTATAATTATATCTTTGTGCAAAATTATTATAATTCTGTCTGTTATTATTATACCCCCTATTGTAATTATTACTCGGACGATAGTAATTATTATTCGGACGATTTTGATACTTTATAAACTTTCGACTTCCATTGGTTCTGGTGGGGGTTGTACCTTAGAATTGTTATTTGAATTCCAATTATTATTTTGGCCAAAGTTCCCGTTTTGCGGCCAATTATTATTCAGGTTGTTATTCCAGTTATTATTCATTCTGTTATTATTCTTATAATTAATATTATTATTGTTGTTATTATTATTATTCTGTCTGGAATTAACTGTATTAAATCTTAAGTTGTTTCCCTGACCTTTATTTTCATTCCTAAATCCATAATACCTATTTGCAAATTGGGCTCGAAAGTTGTTAGACTCTAATTCTTGACACTTTGCCAAAGCATTTGGCAAGTCTGGTGGGTTTAGAGAAAATAGAGTTTCTGAGATTGAACCGTTCAATCCAGAAATAAAAATTCTAAGAGCGTTGCTCCTAATTGTTTTTTTGTTTCTTTGGTTATTTCGCTGTCTTTTCCATATGTCATTATGGTTTTATTTATCAGTAATGTCATTTTCTTGTTTACCTCGTTGTAGAATTCTGTAATGGTCATACGTCCCTGCCTAAGGATGCTTAATTCTGATTCGAGAATATGGATTGGTCTTTTATCGTTATAAATAAAATCCAATCTGGAAAGAATTGCTTGAAAGTTTAAAACTGTACCATGGTTAGTTAGAGCATCATGTGCTGCTCCCATGATTTTATTACGTAGAATTGTTAAAGCGATAAAATATTGTTCGCTTCGAATTTTGTATAGACTCATGGCAGTTTCTGCCGCTTCTCTCCAGCCTACATATTGGGTTATTTCTCCTGTGAATTTTGGTAAAGATTTAACAACCTCTAGGGTAGTTTCACAATTTAGAGTTGGGTCGATTGTTTGGATTTTATAATCTTCCACTACATTTTTGCTAGCGATTATATGCCCTTCTATCCTTCAATTTTTCTGGTTACTTCACTCAATTGTACACTTATTAATCGGTTAATTAATTCCATCGTCAGATTGCTGGCGTTGGATATCCCGCCCGCAGAGAGTATTGGTGCTGAACCTCCGGTTGCCATTGTTAAATTTAAATCTTCAAAACTTTATATTAAATTTTCCAGATTGTTTTCTTATATTAATGGTTTAAATAGATTTTAAATTTTGTTCTTTTTTACACTTTATAGTATTTTGTATATCCTGATCTTGTTTTATTAAATTGTTTAAAGACTTAAAATTATTTTATTCTGCTCACGATACTTTCCGTTGTATTCTGCCTTCAGTTCTGTTGGGGTCTTCCTTCAAAAAAAATTTTTTGTATTCAGCTGTGGCGGGGGATGGCCCTTTGCTCTTCCTTCCTTCTTGGTGTTGATTTTTTTTTATATATTTTTTTGAATATTTTGGTTATAGTTTTTGGGTTGGTTTCATTTCTTTTTCTTGTTGAGTTCTGGTTTGGTAGAGTTCGGTTTTTGTTGAGTTCTGTTTAGTATCGTGTTCTTGTAATTCGTATTAAGTATTCAGTCCACCTTTTTTTTTAACTTCTTAATTGGATTATTGCATTAATTAATTTCCAATTAAGTTTTTCCACGATCACTGTCACAGTAGTTAAATGTCGTTGGATTAATGAGGATGTTTTAATTTTTCCTCTAAAAATATGGGTTGTTGGCGGCGCGAGTTCCGTTTTATATTTAACTTATTATCATTAATATTTATTTAGAACTTTTAAATGACACCGCCCCACGTTGGGCGCCAATTAAAATTGATGTTAAAAAATTATTTAAAAAAATATTTTATTTTTATATTTTAATAAATTTATTGGTGATAAACTTTTTCACTTAAACAATATTACAAGACACTATTATCTGATTTTATCTTCGATCGTTCTCGATCCGATCCCGAAACAGACTGACTCTTAGATTCTGAATCCTGATCCATTCAACCTCGGCCAGAAGCTTTTCTTTGGAAACTTCTTGAACTTTCAATTATGTTTAGAATAAAAGCTTGATGCTGAAATTATTTCTTGCATTGTGAAATTCAATTATGCTGACCGATGCAGTTTGATTGAAGCGCAATAAGTTGACCATGGTTTGGTCTCCAAGCGGAAGCTGTGTTTTTTTGGAGTTTGATTGTTTATCTTAGCGGGGAGCTAAGCGCTGGCAAAGGCAATGACAAAAACAAAGACAAAGGAAATGCCGCCTAGATTGAAATTTAAAATTTGTTTATAAACTGGGATAGAGAGCTATGTTTACGGGTTGGATAACTTGCATTCCACAATCCGATTTTTATTATAGGTTGAGTCATTTTGATGTCCGTGATATAAGGATCTGAACAAGTTCTCTAAAAGCCTTGTTAGATTCCACGGTCTCCTCTATTAGTTTGAACATTTTGTCCATTCTCGAGTTTATATCCCGGATGGCGCTTTCCAGGGCCAGAAACTTTTTCCCAAGACCCAAATCTTGTGTTGAGTCTAGGTCCCTGTGGGGTTGGTGAGTCTCAGCTGATCTAAATTGGGACCTTTGGGCCGTACAACATCGGCGTATGAGATAGTGCTTCTGACAGCCTCAGCCGGGATGAAACCTTGGTTAAAACTTCCACCTCTTGTTGAGCTGACAGAGTTGCTATTATTTTTAAATCCAGGCAGTCTTGGATTGGGCCTGAGCTTCTTTATTTTTTCGATCCTGACAGGGCAGACTTTGTCCGCAGTTGATGCACGAATAATTACCACTCGTGCACAGCATAGAACCAGTTGCGTGAGGGCCAGCGCACTTGCCACATATAGGGTCCTGGAGACAATAGTTTTTGGAGTGTCCAAAGATGTGGCATCCCATACATTGCAGCACTTCTTTTCTGCGACGAGCGCGTTCTATGGTGACTCTGTGTCTACCGAGTTGCGTTACTTTTAGAACTTCCGAAATATTTACGGCGTGTTTTAGATTAACAAAGAACAGATTTTGCCTGGTCTTGTGGTTGATGGTTGCTTCGTCATCTCCATCACAAATTTGTTCGCTATGCGAGTCTCCTTTTCTCGGACAGTATATGTTTAGAGCTTCGTAACCAAGATCAGCAAATGCTTTCTCGATTTGTGCCCTGGAACGCTTGCATGCATTTCTTTAAGTACAACTCTGTAGGGTTTGTCCTCTTTGAGTTGGTGATGCCAGAACTTGCAGTTGAGGGAAGTTGATTTCCTTACAACGGCACGAAAGGCCTCAGCGTTGGCCGTGTATATACGTGACACTCCAAATTTTGATGTACGTAGCGTATAGTTGTTTTCACCAGCACACGAATTAAGCGCCTGCTCCAATGATTGGGGATTGTTAATATTTGGGACACAAATGGCTGGAGGCTTAACCATTTTTGAGGATTGCCTACTTCTAATATCAGCAGCTGGAGTTGCTTCCTCTTCATCAGAGCTACTTTCAGACAGATCTACTTGCATGATTTTTTCATGTTTCATCAGCCAAGGCTGCAAATCTGTTGTTACTTAGTGTGGGCAGGGAGCGTGCCTCATCTTTAGATGGGAACTTCTGCGGCTGAGGAGCCTGCTTCTTGGATTTGTCTTTCTGACAACTATTCCCTTTACGCTTTCTGCCCACAGATATAAGTGATTGGAACGAGCACTTATTCGAACCAATAGCCGTTTGAGGGATGGCAAGGTGCTGCTTCCGAAGACGTTGAAGAACAAACACTAGTACCAGGTTGGGAACGTACTGTATTTGTTATAGTAGTATTCACAACGGACGTTGTGACTGTGCTAGTAACAAAGGTGGCAGAGCTAGTCGTAACTGCATATGAATTATTCAATTCAGTAAGTGGCACTTTTAGATTTAAGGCTATGTCTCTTGCGAATATAACGCGTATTTCAGCTGGTGTCTTACCAGCAACTTCTTTCATCCTTTCAGCGTCTAATGACCTTACTAAGGGCTCTGAGCTAGATGGTGTTTTCTTGTCCATTTTGATTAATCAAATTTTTCTATTACGAAAAATAGGTTAATCACCACAGTTCATATTTTGGTTATTGTTCTTATTACTTAACTCAAGCCAGCAATAAGAGCGAGCGTGAGGTAAGCTCTAGCTTTGTACTCTGTTATCTGAGTTTAATTGCACCAATCAGCGGACACCGCGTGGGCGATGTCTAAATGATTTGTAAGCGATAAGAGCGAGATAAGAACACCCACGAGATCACTTGTTGTTTAAAGAATTGCTAATCGACCGATCGCGACGAAAGCTGATAAGCGAATGTGGCGATTAACGGTGGCGCTGCTGACTGATGAACTCCAGAAATAGACCTCCTGGTCGGCAATTTATGCTTCCCTCACTGGTCTCACTGGCCTCAATGGTTATTTTATTTTTGGAATATAATATTCTCCTAGGTGCCACCTGTAATTTTATGCCCTTAGCATTCTAATTCTAAACCACAACACACGCACAAAACTTACCCTCTAGGGGTTGGCACTAAAGTTAACGAAATATAAATTTTCCGATTCACTGGGTTTTCTTCTCGATCGAAATTTGTGAGTTTTGGTTGAATTGTCAATTTCTCTTTTTTGTAATTTTGAGAGATCACTATATTTTATTTTTGGATAGCTCGCACGCACTTTCTTGCTCGCTGGTTTATACTCAATTAATGCCCAGTGGCTACCGCTTCGGGTTGGGACCCCGAGTCTGAACTCCAAAAATGCAGTTGGAGAAATGTTCTTCATGACAGCCTAATTAACATTTTTCCCGACCTTAAGAACATTAGGTCGTTCTTAAGGTCGGGAAAAATGCCTACTTTTAGGCCGAGATCAACGGCAAGCTACCCTACAATTCCCCCCTATCAAAATCTAACTTGGGGTAAGGTATTACCACAAGGAAGATTCAAGCTTGTCGGGCGGATACTTTCTATTGCCGTAGGTCTTTAGCATGGTATTTGCCTACAACCTTTCCTTGGAGATCCTCGATCTCGTAATAAGCCGCTCCTAGCTTCTTCCGAACTCTTGATTTTATGAAGACCGGAGCCAGTTTTGAGCTAAACCCTTTGCAAAAATTGCTTTGCTGGAAGTTCCGTCGGTACACTTCCTGTCCAGGTCTATAAGATACCTCTCGGCTTCCCAAATTGTATGACCGCTCGTTTCTTTGCCTTTGGACGTCCATCGCCTCCTGGGCGGTACCATGATTATATCCCTCGAGTCGTCTTTATCAAACTGCACCGTTCTATCTTCCAGCACTCCTAGTTCTCTAATAATTCGATACGACTTCCCGTCTACTATCATGTGCTGCCCAAACACCATTCCGTAGGGAGATGTTTTAAGGGCTGAGTGTAATCTCTATCTCAACGCGCAACAGATGCTACTGAGCTTACTATTCCAGTTCTTTTGGTTTGGGTCTATGTAAGCTTTAATAGCAGCTAAAACGGATCTGTTGACCTTTTCTGAAGCGTTGACTTGCGGTGCATAAATAGCGGTATAAAAATGCGCCACGCCATATTTTTCTTACAGGGAATTGAAAGCCACGGATTTAAATTGTACCCCATTGTCGGAAATGATTGTTTCCGGAACGCCAAAACAGTGGAAGATTTCCTTTTCCAGGAAGGGAAAGATAGCCTCCGATGTAAACTTTTTTACGGCTTTAAGAAATGGAAATTTTGAAGCATGATCGACGACTGTGAACAATCCTATATTCCCTTCTGAGCTACGCGGATACGGTCCCAAAAAATCGACATAAAGGATTTGGAAGATCCTGTCTGAATGACCAGTATTTCCTAAGGGTGGCCTTAAGACCTGACTGGGGTGTTTGGTAGTTTTACACACCGCACACTTGTTGACAAATTCCTTGACATCTGCTGCTAAATTTGGCCAAACAAAATATCTACTTAGTTTCTCCAACATTTTAGCTACTCCGCAGTGGGCTGCCATGGGATCTTCATGAGCTCTTTTTAGCAAGTCGGGAACTAATTCTTTGGGAAGCCAAAGTTTCCAGCAAGACTCATCTCCAACCTTTTCGTCTGCAGCGCGTTCCGCGCGGCGATACAAGTACCCGTTGCTGATCCTGACATCCAACAATCTTGGTGTTCCTGAAGAGACAGCTGACTTTAAATTTTCTTACTCTATTCCTCTGAATGCTTTGGCCTCCATATTCACTAAACTTGCTACTTCGAAAGCGGATAGGTCGTCTGTAAAGGTCCTTGACAGGGCGTCTGGCACCACGTTCTGACTGCCTTTTCTATGGCTTATTTTAAACTTAAACCCTTGTAATTTTAGGTCTCCCTGGGACATAAGCCATTTTAAAGAAGCGTGATCCGTGATAATACTAAATTCTTGACCCTCCACATATGCCCTAAATTTTTTTTACTGCCAACACGGCTGCCAGACACTCCTTTTCGGTCACCGTGTAGTTTGATTGGCGCCTGTTCAGCTTCCGAGACATAAAGGAGATCGGAACCTCGTTTCCTTCCGAGTCTTGCTGCATCAGGACTGCACCAACTCCTGTATTGCTTGCATGGCAATGAATGGAAAAAGGTGCGTCAAAATTCGGGCTGTGTAAAACTGGGGCAGTGCACATTTTTTCCTTTAGCCCCTCAAAGGCTTCCTGAGCTTCCTTGGTCCAAACATATTTTACTTCTTTGATGCAAAAGTTGCTCTTCTCCACATTTCTGGTTAGTTTGGCTTTTTGAAGATAAGAGGCAACCTCGTGCAAAACTTCTATGTGTCTTTCGAACGTGTCAGAGACTATTAGTAGGTCGTCCAGGTAAACGAACACCTCGTTTCTCAAGTCTGCGGGTATCACCTTATCCATCAGCCTGCACATAGTCTGACCACAAATTGGTAAAGGGGTCTCCCCGGCACGGTAAACGCTGTTTTGTCCTTGGAGCTTCGGTCTAGCGGGATCTGTCAGAATGCATCCTTAAGGTCTAAGGTAGTAATGAATTCAGCTTTAGGGAGTCTACTCAATATTCCATTTATTAAGGGCATGGGGTATGCATCTTTTACCGTCACCTCATTTAACTTTCGGCTATCGATACAAAGCCTAACATTTCCTGGTTTTTGCACCAGGACTACTGGGGAGGACCAAGCGCTGGATGACTCTTCGATAACCCCTAACTTGAGCATCCTATCCAACTCGGCGTACATCAGTTTTTCTGTTGCAGGCGATACGGCATAGTGTCTTTGCTTTACTGGCTTTGCTTGAGCAACATCAATGGAGTGGGTAATCAATTGGGTCCTTCCTAATCCTTTTAAGGCATACGACAGGAAAAGTTGAACAACCTGAAGCAGCGTTTTCTGCTGGCTTTGAGTAAGCTCTCGAGACGAAGGCTGCCACAACTTTTTTTTTTTTTTTTTTTTTCTCTTCATTTTATTTACACTCTGTCTTAATCTGACAATAAGTAAATTATATAATTTAAATTAAATTAACAGAGGTAGTAGTTATTTATTAAGCCCTACTACATATTCTATATTTTACATGTTTTAATAGTTTTTATCTACCTATGAGGGAGATCGAGCACGTGAATTCGCTTAAGTCTTCTTACATTGGTATTATTATTAATCAAACTTATGGCTAAATTGTTTTCATGATTTCTTAGTCTATCTATATATTTTTTACTATATTTTTTAATTTCATCTTTAACATAAGGGATTCCTAAGTCTTTATGGATATTTGCATTTGAGATATAAAATGGAGCATTAACAATTTGTCTCAGTGTTTTTGATTGATATCGTTGTAGGATCTCAATATTTGAGTTGCTGGCAGTACCCCAGAGCTGTATGCCATAAGACCACACTGGCTTTATTATAGCTTTATAGCGATTTTCGGCCAAGCAACCAGGTCATTTTCAAAGTTTTTTGGCTCAGTTGCTGACGCTTTGCCTTAATGTGATCTTTCCACGTTAGTCTGCGATCAAGATGTAAGCCAAGGTACTTTATGCAGTTAGTTTGTGGGATTGGTGATCCATTAAATAAAACTTCTGGACAGTTACCTGTTCTTAATGTGAAAGTTATTTGCGCAGATTTTAGGGCGTTGACTTTTATTTTCCAGAGCAGGAACCAACTTTCAATATGCCACTACTTGGTTGTTGCCACAGAAAGCTTCGGGTAGCAGCTGAAAGTGTTTCCAAAAATCTATTCCTAAATAGAGATCCCCTGCTAAAGATGGAACTTCGTAGAAGGTGATATTTTTATTCTCGTTTCGGAAGGACACTTCAGTGGTTACTCGGCCGGTAATTTTTTGAGATTGTCCATCGGCTGTTCTAACATCTGCGGTAAATTTTTGGCATAAAATATTTAGACCTGGCAGCTCTGTGGCCAGACTACCACCTATGCAGCTAACAGATGCCCCTGTATCCAATAAGCCCACTATTGTTTTTCCTAGCATTTGCACCTGAGCATACGGCCTAACGTCGCGAAGTTTCCCCACCATGGCTGAGAGAAGCAGCCTTCTGTTCTTCCTTTCTTAGTTTTTTTCTTTTCTCCCTGCGAACTTTTGATCGGCTTGTATCTGTGAGCTCTAGCTTTTGTTGGACCTGGTCCACCTCAAAGGTTGTAGATACGCTGCTACTTGTTTGAAATCGTTTAGTTTGTCATCGTCGATCTCGAAACCATCTGTCTGCGTGCCCTTGTGGCACGCCCTTGCTGGTTTTTTGGAGCGTAACTAGTACATTTACTGCATGACGGCTTATACGTATCTGCTTTACCGCAACCATAACAGAAGACACGTCTGTCCGCGGTGCAATGTGACCTGTGACGCTTTTCCTGGCAATTCCATGGCCGCTAACTCTAGGTCTTCCTCTAGATCTGCGAGTTCCGATTCTGACTCGATCTGGCATTGGACCTCGCAAACCTGTCGCCTGGGTACCTGGCGTTGTGGAAACCCTGAGGCTTCCCTACGCTTTGCATAAAGATTTCCCGAGTCCTAACCAACCTTCTTAATTCGGAAACGGTATCGGCACGCTCGTATAAAATTTCGTGCTGAATATCGGGTTGGAGATTGGCTCGTAAGGTTTCAACCATAGCTCCTCCTGACATGGGCTGCGATAGTCTATCCGCAAGAGTTGCGATTACCCGGTAGAAATCATCGAATGATTCGCTTCCGCGTTGCTTTCTCTGGTCTATCTCGGCCCTGATATTTCTGTCAGTTCGGTCGTCATTAAATTGCCCTTTGAGTGCGGCGCATAATTCATACCAGCGCACAACGGTTACACTTTTATGGTTACGCCAATACCACTCGCTCGCAATACCCCCGAATAACGTACTGGCATTTTGAGCCACGAGTTGAAGATTACCGTCCAATGTTTGAATGTAATGTTTGTTTGTAAAGGGAACTAGAGCAGACAGGACAGATTTTATTTTTCCCCGATTTCGCAGTAAACCAAGTTCAGTGAAATTCGTGTCCGCAACTGGTGGTTAAAATTTGGCTAGGATAAGAAATAGTTCTAGCGCAGATGTGGCTTATATTTTCGACAATTTCAGATAAGTCTTCGGTGCTGTGTGCTAGTGGCATCTCTAATGAACCTATGCTTTACCTATACTATACACTCAAGAACATATAATAAAATAAATAAATAAATAATGTGGACTATTATTAAAAAAATTATCCTATTATATTGATTGAGAACACAAAAATAAGGTAAAAGAAAATAAATAAACAAATAAAAATCGGGTTGCCATGCAATCGTTTTCAGGTATCGTTGTGTAAAATTCCTTGTTACTAAAGTCCTGACGTGGTTTAAATGTACGCTATTGACACTACTGATTTAAAACAGAAAATTACTAGAATGGAAGGTGAAGGATGTTGTATTTGACATAGAAAACAAATATCTTGGCTCAACACAAGGCAAAGGGCAACAAGTGGTTCCTTGATTCTTTGAAATCCTAGTGAACATCTCACTAGTCCTACGTTTAACATCCTATGTACATTAACCTTTTGAATTTCATTAATAAATGACAAATTATACAAAACACAAAAGACAATTTATACATTTATTTTTTTTAATTTTATACAAAAGATGAACGAACAAAACAAAATTAAAAAGGAATAAAAATAACAAAATAAATTATTAAAACATTAAATGCACTAATTATGACGCGGCGTTAAAGCTAAATAGCTGAAACTCTTCCAGCAGACAATTGGACAATTTAATATAATAATAATAATAAAATAATATGTGTTCTGATTCAGCGGCGTAAGAGCCAAATGACTTATACTTTTCCTGCTGCCTGATTTAAGCAATTTTCGGATTTCTATATCGCGATTTTTTTTTTGCTTTAACCACATACTTTTGTTAATGAACTTGGGGAGATCTTGGGGACGATCGTCAGATGTTATTGACGGTTTGAAAAAATTTTTATTTTTGATCTGGCCTCGCCCGATCGATCTGTCACCATGACAGAATCGGGCCTCACACGTTTGGGCGCCAAAATAAGATTATGATAAATAATAAGTATACTGTAGCGAACTACGAGTATAACTTTCCCGAGCAGATGGTAAATTGCTGTTGGGCGATCAAGCACGCGCTAGTTCCGGCTACTAATTCTCGGTAGAGTAAAGGGGGGGAATATTTGACATCGCGACTACTTGCTCGTCTCGTATCACACTCTTATTTATTTCGCGTGCTTTGGAATTGATCTCCACAAGAAACACTTAAGGACTATCGGACGACAGGACTAAGGACAAACAAGGACATAGCACACTCGTACGACAGCAGCTGTTAAGCTGTCGACGCCCACCCTACCTTGACCACCACTAACCATTTGACATAACCGGTGATCCCTACAAGTATGCTACATTTTACACAACATACACCTTCCAACGCCGCATGGCACCCCTAGAGAGATTTACTCGGATTTAAACATTATAAAATTTGATTTTTAACAAAGAATAAACTAAAAAACTGACAATGTTTTAATTGGAACAGGTTTAGACAACATATCCTAAATGATTACCCTAACTTACAAATTGTAAACATCTAGATTTAAATTGTTAAAAGAAATTTTGGACTGTGGCGTTCATGTAGATATTATCGCAACAGATATGTATGTAAAAATGTAAAGTTTTTTGTTTGCTTAAAAAAAAGGAATATTTACCCTCGGCAGGGCATTAAGAATAGGGAAAGTAAGGTATATAGGGATGTGTATTATTATTTTTAAATTTTTTTTTTGTTTTTATTCTATTAAGATTTTAGAAAAGCGAATATTGGGGCAAGGGTAATTTTAAACATGAGCAATTTTCATTTCCATTTTATATTTCTTTTTTTTTTTGAATTTATTATTGGTAAACAATGGACTTGGAAACAAGTAGCGCCGCAGTAGCTAATTATTTGATTTTCGTTTGCGGCGGCTGCTTTCTCATTTATGAAAATCTATTTATATTACTCACTTTGGATTTCCCACGATGATGCCTGTGAAAGAGAAATCAGCTTACACCGCCTTTTAATCCTAAGAGAGCTATTTATTTTCGATCTGCTCTTCTGAGTTGCTCTCCTACTGCGGTACTCTCTCTCTTCTTTTTACTTCATTCTATTTTCTCACGACAGTTTAGGCGGGCCTTTGCTTATGTGGGAAGAGGAAGGAAAATGGAATAAAGGGAGAAGGAAAGAAAATAAAGGAAATGCCCTAAATGAATACTATTTCTCTTACAAAATAACTTAAATTAGCTTCCTAACATAAGGAGGAATTTATTTTTCCGATCGGAATGACTTTTGCTGATCTGCTTGTCTGGTTGCCGATCTGCTTAACAAGCAGTCAGTCATGTGTAAAGCGGTGTAAGGTAGAATATGTATAGATGTAGATAATGTAAAGATAGTGAATTCAATTAAATAATGTTTTTGCGCTTAACGGTGGCGCTGCTGACTGATGAACTCCAGAAATAGACCTCCTGGTCGGCAATTTATGCTTCCCTCACTGGTCTCACTGGCCTGAATGGTTATTTTTTTTTTTGAAATATAATATTCTCCTAGGTGCCACCTGTAATTTTATGCCCTTAGCATTCTAATTCTAAACCACAACACACGCACAAAACTTACCCTCTAGGGGTTGGCACTAAAGTTAACGAAATATAAGTTTTCCGATTCACTGGGTTTTCTTCTCTATCGAAGTTTGTGAGTTTTGGTTGAATTGTCAATTTCTCTTTTTTTGTAATTTTGAGAGATCACAATATTTATACCCGTTACTCGTAGAGTAAAAGGGTATACTAGATTCGTTGAAAAGTATGTAACAGGCAGAAGGAAGCGTTTCCGACCATATAAAGTATATATATTCTTGATCAGGATCAATAGCCGAGTCGATTTGGCCATGTCCGTCTGTCCGTCCGTCTGTCCGTCTGTCCGTCTGTCCGTCTGTCCGTCTGTCCGTCTGTCCGTCCGTCTGTCTGTCCGTATGAACGTCGAGATCTCAGGAACTACAAAAGCTAGAAAGTTGAGATTAAGTAAACAGACTCCAGGGACATAGACGCAGCGCAAGTTTGTCGAATCATGCTGCCACGCCCACTCTAACGCCCACAAACCGCCCAAAACTGTCACGCCCACACTTTTGAAAAATGTTTTAATATTTCTTCATTTTTGTATTGGTCTTGAAAATTTCTATCGATTTGCAAAAAAACTTTTTGCCACGCCCACTCTAACGCCCACAAACCGCCCAAAGCTGCCACGCCCACACTTTTGAAAAATGTTTTGATATTTTTTCATTTTTGTATTAGTCTTGTAAATTTCTATCTATTTGCCAAAAAACTTTTGGCCACGCCCACTCTAACGCCCACAAACCGCCAAAAACTGTCCTTCGCACTTACACTAGCTGAGTAACGGGTATCAGATAGTCGGGGAACTCGACTATAGCGTTCTCTCTTGTTTTTTTTTTGATAGCTCGGACGGCGATTGCTCGCTGGTTTAAACTCAATTAATGCCCAGTGGCTACCTCTTCGGGTTGGGACCCCGAGTCTGAACTCCAAAAATGCAGTTGGAGAATTGTTCTTCATGACAGCCTAATTAACATTTTTCCCGACCTTAAGAACAGCCTAATTAAGTGCCTACTTTTAGGCCGAGATCAACGACAAGCTACCCTACAACGTGTAGTACGATCTGCAGTGCGATTCTGATGACGATGAGGATATTTACAATATTGATTTGGATGAAGAAGAAAATTGCATTTAAAATACAAGAGAGAACGCTATAGTCGAGTTCCCCGACCATCTGATACCCGTTACTCAGCTAGTGGAAGTGCGAAGGAGAGTCTTCAACACTGACAGATTTTGATGGTTTGTGGGCGTTAGAGTGGGCGTGGCAAACATTTTTTTTGTAGATCGATAGAAATTCATAAGACAAATAAAAAACTGAAAAAATATTACAACATTTTTCAAAAGTGTGGGCGTGGCAGCTTTGGGCGGTTTGTGGGCGTTAGATTAGGCGTGGCAATATAAATCGACAAACTGCGTTTATGTCTCTGGAGTCTGTATGCTTAATCTCAACTTTTTAGCTTTTGTAGTTCCTGAGATCTCGACGTTCATACGGACAGACGGACGGAGATGGCCAGATTGGCTCGGCTATTAATCCTGATCAAGAATATATATACTTTATATGGTCGGAGACGCTTCCTTCTGCCCGTTACATACTTTTCAACGAATCTAGTATACCCTTTTACTCTACGAGTAACGGGTATAAAAACCTAACCCAATAGAAACAATATATGATAAAAATTTTATGATAAATAGTTTAATAATTTTCACAACGATAATATACAATTCTGTCGTTCCGATAGGATATATTTCAAACAAATAACTTAAGGTTGCCACCCATTGAGTTGTAGAGTGCGTGGAAAAATTTGGCATCTAAAAATTCAGTCCGATTACATTTCTAACAAAATGCCACGTACTTCTTTATTTGATGTAGATGATGACCAACAGTTTCTTAAAATGGCCAGCGGTGATGCGGTAAACTATCCTAAGAAAAAGAGCACAGAACCCATCTACAATCAAGATGGCTTTTCGGAATATGATATCCAAAGACCGTGCTCCAGGTAAGAACTTAAAAAAAACAGTCATATTTAATATGAATTTAATTTCATATTCAGCGCTTTTCGAACCGTAAATGAACCGCACCCAAACCCCATACCCTCCAAGTTCCGCATCGACAATGTTGTTCCGGACTTTGGACTCGAGGAGAATTCTAACGTGCTTCCCAAAAACTGGCAAATGCCACCTCCAAGTTCATCAAGCATTGTCAAGAGTCGACGATGCCCCAACGAAGGAAAAATATCTCCAAATGTGCGTCAAACTGTTCCAAAACCTACCGTCGATACAGAACCCTCACCGCTGACACCCATCAAGGGGCCTTTGGTGGATGAGTATGATACAGAAATGTTGTCGTCAGAGGATATTTGGAAGCTCTGTATGGATGCGAAGAAGGGGCTTATAAAGCCCTCGGATGCTATATGGCCTTTGTTTTGCATGGAGTATTTGGAGCCTTCCAAAACTCCACCTCCGAGTTTAACGGAATCTCAAAACTCCAATGAATTTCCTCCGAAAACAGTTCGAGTTGACAAAAACCGATATAAAAAGAATTCTTTTGAAACTGGTTTTGAGAGGAAAGTCGGAAAAGATGAGTGGCGGGTCTTGGATCAGTGGATAGAATCGGAGGGGCTCAACGGATCCTATAATGATATAGAAGAATCGGATTCAAAGGGAAAGGTCGATAGTGACGCCAAGAAGCCTCGGATTCTGGACAATGAAGATGTCGCCTTTGCTAGCTGCACCATTGGAATCGAAGAGGAGCGGGCCATCAACGGATCCCATAATGATATAGAAGATTCGGATTCAAAGGGAAAGGTCGATAGTGACGCCAAGAAGCCTCGGATTCTGGACAATGAAGATGTCGCCTTTGCTAGCTGCACCATTGGAATCGAAGAGCAGCGGGCACTCAAGGAATGGATAAAATCGGAGGGCCTCAACGAACCCCACAGTGATATAGAAGAGTTTGATATGTTATTAAGCCTAGCCAGAGATCATGAGAAGAATCATGATCTTCTGATGGAGTTACTAAAGCCCAAGGATCTTATCTCCCAGGAAAAGGATGTTTGGAAAAAGTTTTCTCCAAAGGTGTTCGAAATGCCGCAGAAACCTGATTCCGTAGAGCCTGAGTTGTGGAAACCCCCACCCAACGAAAAGGTTTCCGTTGAAAATATTCCAGAAAAGGAACCAGAGAAAGCAACTGAATTCATTGTGGAAAAACCAGAAAAGCCAGTTATCCTCGAGGTCAAAGACATTAAAACATTGCCCCCGAGGCCCGAGGCTGAGGAAGCTACCCAGAGTTGGCTACAGCAATGCAGTGAAATCATTTCCCAACAAGTGCAACTCCTCATCTATGAGGACGGTTCCAACAATCCAACTGCTGCAGAACCAGAGGCCATTGACTTCGAAACCGAGATCAGCGAGGAGCAAATGAAGCCCCGAGTCCTGGGAGAAAGCAACAGAAATGTCTCAGCGGAGACTGGATGGCAGAATAGCTTCACAGTTTTCCTCGAGGACTTCGAGTACATCATTGACCAAACCATGACGGAGTTCAGGGACCCCCAAGCTAAGAGACTGCGCTCAAAGTGGAACCAGCAGTTCGGATCAAAATCGGTGGAGAATTTGAGGAGATGTCTTCTGCTTCCGCCTCTGCCAGATCACTTGGACCAGTGCCTCCAGAGGATTAGAATCCTAAGGCGTCCCAAAAGGCGCAAGGTCGAGGAATTTCGCATGCACGTCGATATGAATTTTTGCAAAATGTATTGCACACTGAGTATGAATACGAACTTGGATCTGAAAAATACGGTTAGGTTCCTAAGAAACGCCGTTTACAAAAACGACATCGATGTGATCCAAATCCGGTATGAGGCCACACAGATAGCCTGGATTTGGTCCGATGGCAGTGTCTTGATAATCAATGGAAGAGGCCATGCGATGCTTGCCGAAACACAAAGGGATCTGATGTTTAGGACCCTTGGGAGGGCGAACTTCAAAGCCGACCCCTCAAACAAGCTTCTACATCTGCGTCTCATTTCCTGCGCCCACTTTCCATTTGGGATCTCTTTGCCGGTGTTCACTGCGTTAAGCGTTCTTTCTCCAGAGCCCCATATGCAGTATGTCTACTACGTGGACAAGGCAGTTCCCGGGGTGGCGGCCCGTGTTCATGAGACGGGAATGGTCCAGGTGTTTGCCATGACCACGCGTGAGGCGGATAATATGCTGAAGAAACTGTACCTTCTTACGGCCAATCACCGAAAGGCCACCAAAGACGTCATCAAAAAGAAACCAATGGACTACGACTGACAAAAAAAAAATTTAACTTACGAGTTACAAACAGAATGATGTAAGGATGTGATCGAAAATAGAATAGTAATTATAATAAAGCTGAGAACGCTTTGGTAAACAATTCAATGGCTCAAAAGTCGGTTCAATCATTATTTTGTTCTTTAGAATGAATAGGCGTGGAATTCTTGCTCTGCTATCAGATACCTGTTACTCTGCTATTGATTAGATTTTAATTAAACATAGATTTTACAAAGATTATACATACTGCAGAATTGCTAAGCCAACATTTCACTAGTATCAATATACCCTCTGCCAGGGTGTGCAAAGTAAGCCGTATAACTATGTATCCTCCAAATATTTTCTGTCCCTCAAAGCAGTTTTTAATTTTGTAGTCATGCAAATTTCGTTTCCTTTCCTTGGCTTGAACATTTGTCTCAGCAGAAGTTAATTGGTTTTTTTTTCGGAAGAAGTGCCGCTTGAGACGTCGACTTGGGGGACTTTTTTCCCCTTTTTAGTTGCTCCCGGGGTAGTTTTTTTGTTGCTGTGGCTTTGGCGTTGGTTGGTGTCTTGGTGGAAAACAGAAGGCTTAAAAGGGGATACACAAAGGATTTGAGCAATCAAGTGCGCTTTTGAGCACGCAGACCGATAACAGTTTTATTCACGATCGCTTTATCCAGCCTCTTATTTTCCTGGCACCTGCCATTACGTTGAGGGCTAAGAAGAAAATGTGCTTCGCCCTCAGTTTTTTTCAAAGTCATAACTATGCTGGGATTTCAATGTGCGCCCAAAGGAACCCACACGTAAGCGCCATAAAGTCCCATAAGGAAAGAAAAAAGGAAAAAATAAGTAAGGAAACGGGGCATACAACTTCAAGTAGTTGGGTCCAAATGTCTGCACGGCTTTAGCCAGCAAAAACAATACGGCCCGGAAGGGCGGACACAGAAAAAGAATTCCGAGCGCTCTGGCTTTTGTCTTAAGTTTCACTTGAACGTCGAACGCACACACGCAAGCACTCGGGTGAAGGGACATTTAAATTCTGCAGCGGAATGCACCTATGGGCATAGGGGATTCCGGGCTCGGGGCATTTTAATCATAAGACTCTGGTGCCTTTCTAGCCCAAGAGCCAATACGAATTTCGCCCACTTAATTCAATGCATATTCGCCCAGCATCCAGTTTGATTGAGCTTAAGAATGCACTTACAAGCAGCTGTACTTCGTGAACGAGGCAGTTCCTGAGCTAAAAGGATAATAATCAGAGATAAGGCAGGAGACGAAGGAAAGTCGTAAGATAATCGGATGCAGCTACAGTCGCCCCTTAGGCCAAAAGGATGGCCCGGAAAAAACAGGGAAGCGGCTTGTAAGCCATTCCACAGCCACATACCTGCAATCAGGACCAACCAAAGCCAGAAAGCAGGTTAAAAGAGCCCGGAAGAAAGACAGGCAAGCAACAATGGAAGGGCTACCAAAAATGCAACTTCCAGCATAATACATCAATAAATACAAGAAACAATAACACCAATAGTATTATTTACATAAAAAAATGTGCATCAACACAAAGCTTTATACTCAACTTACTAAAGCCATTAAGTTTCCTAATTAAAATTTTAAACTAAAGAACAATAATATTATATATACTTGTACATAGTAAAATTCCTATTCCCTTTGATTTTTAATAGAATCTCACAAAACATTTAAAATAAATCGATATTCTCGTTAACATATTTTAAATGGTTTGCTAACTTACATAGTTTTGGAAATTATGATTTATGTAGTTCAGTTTTTCTGACATAAAACCTCTGTTTTTCTTCAATTCTATTGGTTTAGCTGGTGAAGTAAATTTGAAATAAACCCATTTAACTAGTCCCGTATCCTTTTGCTTTTCGAAAGCGACTAGTTAAAAGATATCCCAATTTTAGCAATGCCACTGTTGGCCATCTGCATCCACAGCTTTCCCTGGCTTAAAGGGGTTCCATTTCATTTATGGCCACATGCAGTCGGCTTTTTTCAAGTTAATCCAATCAATGCACTCGCATTTCTCGGCACAATCAAATTCTAGTTACAATTTGAGGACTTGGAAGCCTGGACACATATGGCACAGTTAGAAACGAAGAAATAGAGTGAAACGGGATGGAACAGAAAAGGGACAAAACTACACGACGGTTAGCCAACTGGATGGTTAAGAATTTGCCACAATAGACAAAGAATTTATGAGACGCTTATGAAAGGCTTTCCAGCTCAGTCCCTTTTACCTAATGACAGAGTTTCACTTTTTCTGCACGAAAGTGAGGGCAAATGGGTGAGCCCATGACAACGATGTTCTTCGGTCTTACATCAGTAAATTAACGCATCTGGGTCAGCAAAGTGAATGCAGTTTCCCACAGAAAAAGAGTATTGGATATCAATGTTTGGTATACAAAGCAGAGCTTGATTTTCATATTAATTATTATATAATTCCGTTTGTTATATTTTTATTTGATGAAAAAAGTTGTAACACCTGATTATAATTGTAATTATTATACACTAATCATGCACTAATATTCTCATTTTCCGCATCGTAGAGCACATTTGACTAAAATCTCTGTCCTAAAAATCACGGCAAATCACTGTGCATATGTTTACATTTGAATGTTTTCCATTTCCTGTTACTCAGCAATTTCCACCAACAAAACAAAAATAAACAGGAAACGTAAAAAAGAATAATATTTATAATTAAATTAATAAGAAACAGGATCAAAAGCCGTCTGGTAAGGGGCGCAAGGCGACTCCAATGGCCAGCAGGCGTCGATAAATTAGCATAGCAAAACCATTAGAGGAGGATCCAGTGTATCCTTAAAGTGGATTTCTTAAATAGAAAAATGAAAAGCCGCAGGATAATGAACTTTTCGGTATAGGCTAATACAGGCAGTGCACTGCATTCCCCCAGCCAAATGAAAACATCTAGGTGAGTTCAAGAACTGTCCAGGCGACGTCGGTAGGCTTCGGCGCCAGGACTAGACTTAGGCTTTTCTTTTTGTTTCAGGATGCTCGCTTCCGTCGAACAGGACCTAATAGGTTCCGTCGTCTTGGCCGAACACACATTAAGTATACGCCCTGTCTGGAATGCGTATAAGTGAAATAATAGGTGAATACCTTCTAACTTTTTGAAATACCGTATTGCATTTTTCCATACTCTATACAATTTACTAGTCTTTTAATTTTAAAAAATCCCTTTAAATGCTAAATAACGTTAAATTTATTCGCTTATATTCTTCCTAGTATTCAGACATTTTGTTCTTTTCTGCCTAAAGTGTTTAGAGACTTGGCTCAGCTATTATTGCCAGAATTCGGCTGTCTCCAGATAGCTTCACATACCTCCGTGCTAGCAGAAAGGGATAGACTTTTGCATTTAATCTTATGAATCTTTGAACATACTTTAGCACTTTGACACTTTTGCCCATCGCCTGCGGCGGCGAAGGAGGCAAGCGAAGGCAAACAGTTTTTGTTCGGATTTTTAGACTTTGCTAGCAGCACCAGAGTGCCATTAGTGTGTGGTAAGGGGGATCCAAGCGGATCCAGGGAAGCTCAGGTCCTCATTTTTGTGTGGCGACTTTGGGAAGTACCCGAGATTGTTGGCAGTTGATGGAAAAATGCGGCTTTTAGATGGTGTATGAATGAATACTACGTGCCTGAGTGGCACAGTAATATGGTATATCTATGGCGTATTTTCGCAATAGCTACTTTAATACAGACACATAGCACTAAAAACCTTCCCATTGAATTCGGGGTGCACCAGATACCAGATTATAGAATGGGAAATCAAAATAAATATTCCATTACAAGTGCTTACTTGTGAATTGTAATATTTAAACAATATATTCTTATACCCTTTACTCGTACAGTTCATGCGTCTGTCCGTCCGTCGAGATCCCAGAAACTATAAGCTTAAAAGCTAGAAAGTTGTGTATGAGCATCAGACTCGAGAGACAGAGACCCAGCGCAAGAAATACTTATTCGCTGTATAACGGGTATCTGATAGTCGTAAAACAGGACTATATAGTTCTCTCTTGTTTTTAAACGACTCAAAAGGTAAATACAAATACTCAACTTCAAATCTCTCTAAACTAATTGACTGTCATTTAAATCAAATGTTTAGAAGCTTCTAGAAAATTGAAAGATAAACTAAAAGCTTAAGTCCGCAATTTAAGGATATTTTACTTATACAAAACATGCACAATTGGTGTGAAAGATAAGTTTCAAATTCCGCGACCACACCACACAAAAAAATATATTGCAGCATTTCAAATTGAAGAAAAACAGCCTTAAAAACATTGCAAGAATGTTTGGGGGATTAAGTCTGTGCTGAAAACGAACGTTTGCTTTTATTTTGTAGCGTGCCATTGGAACTAAATGGAAAATGAAAAATTTATAGAAATTTAAATGCAATGGCTGCTCCAAGTAAAGCTGGCTAAAAGACCCGGGCTTCGAATGGGTTACGTTACGGAATTAAACTGAAAAAGAGAGAACGCTATAACCGAGTTCCCCGACTATCTGATACCCGTTACTCAGCTAGTGGAAGTGCGAAGGAGAGTCTTCAACACTGACGGTTTTTGGTGGTTTGTGGGCGTTAGAAAGGGGGGTGGCAAAAACTTTTTTGGCCAATCGATAGAAATTTATAAGACTAATAAAAAACTGAAAAAATATGAAAACATTTTTCAAAAGTGTGGGCGTGGCAGCTTTGGGCGGTTTGTGGGCGTTAGATTAGGCGTGGCAATATAAATCGACAAACTGCGTTTATGTCTCTGGAGTCTGTATGCTTAATCTCAACTTTTTAGCTTTTGTAGTTCCTGAGATCTCGACGTTCATACGGACAGACGGACGGAGATGGGCAGATTGGCTCGGCTATTAATCCTGATCAAGAATATATATACTTTATATGGTCGGAGACGCTTCCTTCTGCCCGTTACATACTTTTCAACGAATCTAGTATACCCTTTTACTCTACGAGTAACGGGTATAAAAACCTAACCCAATAGAAACAATATATGATAAAAATTTTATTTTAAATAGTTTAATAATTTTCACAAAGATAATATACAATTCTGTCGTTCCGATAGGATATATTTCAAACAAATAACTTAAGGTTGCCACCCATAGAGTTGTAGAGTGCGTGGAAAAATTTGGCATCTAAAAATTCAGTCCGATTACATTTCTAACAAAATGCCACGTACTTCTTTATTTGATGTAGATGATGACCAACAGTTTCTTAAAATGGCCAGCGGTGATGCGGTAAACTATCCTAAGAAAAAGAGCACAGAACCCATCTACAATCAAGATGGCTTTTCGGAATATGATATCCAAAGACCGTGCTCCAGGTAAGAACTTAAAAAAAACAGTCATATTTAATATGAATTTAATTTCATATTCAGCGCTTTTCGAACCGTAAATGAACCGCACCCAAACCCCATACCCTCCAAGTTCCGCATCGACAATGTTGTTCCGGACTTTGGACTCGAGGAGAATTCTAACGTGCTTCCCAAAAACTGGCAAATGCCACCTCCAAGCTCATCAAGCATTGTCAAGAGTCGACGATGCCCCAACGAAGGAAAAATATCTCCAAATGTGCGTCAAACTGTTCCAAAACCTACCGTCGATACAGAACCCTCACCGCTGACACCCATCAAGGGGCCTTTGGTGGATGAGTATGATACAGAAATGTTGTCGTCAGAGGATATTTGGAAGCTCTGTATGGATGCGAAGAAGGGGCTTATAAAGCCCTCGGATGCTATATGGCCTTTGTTTTGCATGGAGTATTTGGAGCCTTCCAAAACTCCACCTCCGAGTTTAACGGAATCTCAAAACTCCAATGAATTTCCTCCGAAAACAGTTCGAGTTGACAAAAACCGATATAAAAAGAATTCTTTTGAAACTGGTTTTGAGAGGAAAGTCGGAAAAGATGAGTGGCGGGTCTTGGATCAGTGGATAGAATCGGAGGGGCTCAACGGATCCTATAATGATGTAGAAGAATCGGATTCAAAGGGAAAGGTCGATAGTGACGCCAAGAAGCCTCGGATTCTGGACAATGAAGATGTCGCCTTTGCTAGCTTCACCATTGGAATCGAAGAGGAGCGGGCCATCAACGGATCCCATAATGATATAGAAGATTCGGATTCAAAGGGAAAGGTCGATAGTGACGCCAAGAAGCCTCGGATTCTGGACAATGAAGATGTCGCCTTTGCTAGCTGCACCATTGGAATCGAAGAGCAGCGGGCACTCAAGGAATGGATAAAATCGGAGGGCCTCAACGAACCCCACAGTGATATAGAAGAGTTTGATATGTTATTAAGCCTAGCCAGAGATCATGAGAAGAATCATGATCTTCTGATGGAGTTACTAAAGCCCAAGGATCTTATCTCCCAGGAAAAGGATGTTTGGAAAAAGTTTTCTCCAAAGGTGTTCGAAATGCCGCAGAAACCTGATTCCGTAGAGCCTGAGTTGTGGAAACCCCCACCCAACGAAAAGGTTTCCGTTGAAAATATTCCAGAGAAGGAACCAGAGAAAGCAACTGAATTCATTGTGGAAAAACCAGAAAAGCCAGTTATCCTCGAGGTCAAAGACATTAAAACATTGCCCCCGAGGCCCGAGGCTGAGGAAGCTACCCAGAGTTGGCTACAGCAATGCAGTGAAATCATTTCCCAACAAGTGCAACTCCTCATCTATGAGGACGGTTCCAACAATCCAACTGCTGCAGAACCAGAGGCCATTGACTTCGAAACCGAGATCAGCGAGGAGCAAATGAAGCCCCGAGTCCTGGGAGAAAGCAACAGAAATGTCTCAGCGGAGACTGGATGGCAGAATAGCTTCACAGTTTTCCTCGAGGACTTCGAGTACATCATTGACCAAACCATGACGGAGTTCAGGGACCCCCAAGCTAAGAGACTGCGCTCAAAGTGGAACCAGCAGTTCGGATCAAAATCGGTGGAGAATTTGAGGAGATGTCTTCTGCTTCCGCCTCTGCCAGATCACTTGGACCAGTGCCTCCAGAGGATTAGAATCCTAAGGCGTCCCAAAAGGCGCAAGGTCGAGGAATTTCGCATGCACGTCGATATGAATTTTTGCAAAATGTATTGCACACTGAGTATGAATACGAACTTGGATCTGAAAAATACGGTTAGGTTCCTAAGAAACGCCGTTTACAAAAACGACATCGATGTGATCCAAATCCGGTATGAGGCCACACAGATAGCTTGGATTTGGTCCGATGGCAGTGTCTTGATAATCAATGGAAGAGGCCATGCGATGCTTGCCGAAACACAAAGGGATCTGATGTTTAGGACCCTTGGGAGGGCGAACTTCAAAGCCGACCCCTCAAACAAGCTTCTACATCTGCGTCTCATTTCCTGCGCCCACTTTCCATTTGGGATCTCTTTGCCGGTGTTCACTGCGTTAAGCGTTCTTTCTCCAGAGCCCCATATGCAGTATGTCTACTACGTGGACAAGGCAGTTCCCGGGGTGGCGGCCCGTGTTCATGAGACGGGAATGGTCCAGGTGTTTGCCATGACCACGCGTGAGGCGGATAATATGCTGAAGAAACTGTACCTTCTTACGGCCAATCACCGAAAGGCCACCAAAGACGTCATCAAAAAGAAACCAATGGACTACGACTGACAAAAAAAAATTTAACTTACGAGTTACAAACAGAATGATGTAAGGATGTGATCGAAAATAGAATAGTAATTATAATAAAGCTGAGAACGCTTTGGTAAACAATTCAATGGCTCAAAAGTCGGTTCAATCATTATTTTGTTCTTTAGAATGAATAGGCGTGGAATTCTTGCTCTGCTATCAGATACCTGTTACTCTGCTATTGATTAGATTTTAATTAAACATAGATTTTACAAAGATTATACATACTGCAGAATTGCTAAGCCAACTTTTCACTAATATCAATATACCCTCTGCCAGGGTGTGCAAAGTAAGCCGTATAACTATGTATCCTCCAAATATTTTCTGTCCCTCAAAGCAGTTTTTAATTTTGTAGTCATGCAAATTTCGTTTCCTTTCCTTGGCTTGAACATTTGTCTCAGCAGAAGTTAATTGGTTTTTTTGCGGAAGAAGTGCCGCTTGAGACGTCGACTTGGGGGACTTTTTTCCCCTTTTTAGTTGCTCCCGGGGTAGTTTTTTTGTTGCTGTGGCTTTGGCGTTGGTTGGTGTCTTGGTGGAAAACAGAAGGCTTAAAAGGGGATACACAAAGGATTTGAGCAATCAAGTGCGCTTTTGAGCACGCAGACCGATAACAGTTTTATTCACGATCGCTTTATCCAGCCTCTTATTTTCCTGGCACCTGCCATTACGTTGAGGGCTAAGAAGAAAATGTGCTTCGCCCTCAGTTTTTTTCAAAGTCATAACTATGCTGGGATTTCAATATGCGCCCAAAGGAACCCACACGTAAGCGCCATAAAGTCCCATAAGGAAAGAAAAAAGGAAAAAATAAGTAAGGAAACGGGGCATACAACTTCAAGTAGTTGGGTCCAAATGTCTGCACGGCTTTAGCCAGCAAAAACAATACGGCCCGGAAGGGCGGACACAGAAAAAGAATTCCGAGCGCTCTGGCTTTTGTCTTAAGTTTCACTTGAACGTCGAACGCACACACGCAAGCACTCGGGTGAAGGGACATTTAAATTCTGCAGCGGAATGCACCTATGGGCATAGGGGATTCCGGGCTCGGGGCATTTTAATCATAAGACTCTGGTGCCTTTCTAGCTCAAGAGCCAATACGAATTTCGCCCACTTAATTCAATGCATATTCGCCCAGCATCCAGTTTGATTGAGCTTAAGAATGCACTTACAAGCAGCTGTACTTCGTGAACGAGGCAGTTCCTGAGCTAAAAGGATAATAATCAGAGATAAGGCAGGAGACGAAGGAAAGTCGTAAGATAATCGGATGCAGCTACAGTCGCCCCTTAGGCCAAAAGGATGGCCCGGAAAAAACAGGGAAGCGGCTTGTAAGCCATTCCACAGCCACATACCTGCAATCAGGACCAACCAAAGCCAGAAAGCAGGTTAAAAGAGCCCGGAAGAAAGACAGGCAAGCAACAATGGAAGGGCTACCAAAAATGCAACTTCCAGCATAATACATCAATAAATACAAGAAACAATAACACCAATAGTATTATTTACATAAAAAAATGTGCATCAACACAAAGCTTTATACTCAACTTACTAAAGCCATTAAGTTTCCTAATTAAAATTTTAAACTAAAGAACAATAATATTATATATACATGTACATAGTAAAATTCCTATTCCCTTTGATTTTTAATAGAATCTCACAAAACATTTAAAATAAATCGATATTCTCGTTAACATATTTTAAATGGTTTGCTAACTTACATAGTTTTGGAAATTATGATTTATGTAGTTCAGTTTTTCTGACATAAAACCTCTGTTTTTCTTCAATTCTATTGGTTTAGCTGGTGAAGTAAATTTGAAATAAACCCATTTAACTAGTCCCGTATCCTTTTGCTTTTCGAAAGCGACTAGTTAAAAGATATCCCAATTTTAGCAATGCCACTGTTGGCCATCTGCATCCACAGCTTTCCCTGGCTTAAAGGGGTTCCATTTCATTTATGGCCACATGCAGTCGGCTTTTTTCAAGTTAATCCAATCAATGCACTCGCATTTCTCGGCACAATCAAATTCTAGTTACAATTTGAGGACTTGGAAGCCTGGACACATATGGCACAGTTAGAAACGAAGAAATAGAGTGAAACGGGATGGAACAGAAAAGGGACAAAACTACACGACGGTTAGCCAACTGGATGGTTAAGAATTTGCCACAATAGACAAAGAATTTATGAGACGCTTATGAAAGACTTTCCAGCTCAGTCCCTTTTACCTAATGACAGAGTTTCACTTTTTCTGCACGAAAGTGAGGGCAAATGGGTGAGCCCATGACAACGATGTTCTTCGGTCTTACATCAGTAAATTAACGCATCTGGGTCAGCAAAGTGAATGCAGTTTCCCACAGAAAAAGAGTATTGGATATCAATGTTTGGTATACAAAGCAGAGCTTGATTTTCATATTAATTATTATATAATTCCGTTTGTTATATTTTTATTTGATGAAAAAAGTTGTAACACCTGATTATAATTGTAATTATTATACACTAATCATGCACTAATATTCTCATTTTCCGCATCGTAGAGCACATTTGACTAAAATCTCTGTCCTAAAAATCACGGCAAATCACTGTGCATATGTTTACATTTGAATGTTTTCCATTTCCTGTTACTCAGCAATTTCCACCAACAAAACAAAAATAAACAGGAAACGTAAAAAAGAATAATATTTATAATTAAATTAATAAGAAACAGGATCAAAAGCCGTCTGGTAAGGGGCGCAAGGCGACTCCAATGGCCAGCAGGCGTCGATAAATTAGCATAGCAAAACCATTAGAGGAGGATCCAGTGGATCCTTAAAGTGAATTTCTTAAATAGAGAAAATGAAAAGCCGCAGGATAATCAACTTTTCGGTATAGGCTAATACAGGCAGTGCACTGCATTCCCCCAGCCAAATGAAAACATCTAGGTGAGTTCAAGAACTGTCCAGGCGACGTCGGTAGGCTTCGGCGCCAGGACTAGACTTAGGCTTTTCTTTTTGTTTCAGTGCCATTAGTGTGTGGTAAGGGGGATCCAAGCGGATCCAGGGAAGCTCAGGTCCTCATTTTTGTGTGGCGACTTTGGGAAGTACCCGAGATTGTTGGCAGTTGATGGAAAAATGCGGCTTTTAGATGGTGTATGAATGAATACTACGTGCCTGAGTGGCACAGTAATATGGTATATCTATGGCGTATTTTCGCAATAGCTACTTTAATACAGACACATAGCACTAAAAACCTTCCCATTGAATTCGGGGTGCACCAGATACCAGATTATAGAATGGGAAATCAAAATAAATATTCCATTACAAGTGCTTACTTGTGAATTGTAATATTTAAACAATATATTCTTATACCCTTTACTCGTACAGTTCATGCGTCTGTCCGTCCGTCGAGATCCCAGAAACTATAAGCTTAAAAGCTAGAAAGTTGTGTATGAGCATCAGACTCGAGAGACAGAGACCCAGCGCAAGAAATACTTATTCGCTGTATAACGGGTATCTGATAGTCGTAAAACAGGACTATATAGTTCTCTCTTGTTTTTAAACGACTCAAAAGGTAAATACAAATACTCAACTTCAAATCTCTCTAAACTAATTGACTGTCATTTAAATCAAATGTTTAGAAGCTTCTAGAAAATTGAAAGATAAACTAAAAGCTTAAGTCCGCAATTTAAGGATATTTTACTTATACAAAACATGCACAATTGGTGTGAAAGATAAGTTTCAAATTCCGCGACCACACCACACAAAAAAATATATTGCAGCATTTCAAATTGAAGAAAAACAGCCTTAAAAACATTGCAAGAATGTTTGGGGGATTAAGTCTGTGCTGAAAACGAACGTTTGCTTTTATTTTGTAGCGTGCCATTGGAACTAAATGGAAAATGAAAAATTTATAGAAATTTAAATGCAATGGCTGCTCCAAGTAAAGCTGGCTAAAAGACCCGGGCTTCGAATGGGTTACGTTACGGAATTAAACTGAAAAAGAGAGAACGCTATAACCGAGTTCCCCGACTATCTGATACCCGTTACTCAGCTAGTGGAAGTGCGAAGGAGAGTCTTCAACACTGACGGTTTTTGGTGGTTTGTGGGCGTTAGAAAGGGGGGTGGCAAAAACTTTTTTGGCCAATCGATAGAAATTTATAAGACTAATAAAAAACTGAAAAATATGAAAACATTTTTCAAAAGTGTGGGCGTGGCAGCTTTGGGCGGTTTGTGGGCGTTAGATTAGGCGTGGCAATATAAATCGACAAACTGCGTTTATGTCTCTGGAGTCTGTATGCTTAATCTCAACTTTTTAGCTTTTGTAGTTCCTGAGATCTCGACGTTCATACGGACAGACGGACGGAGATGGCCAGATTGGCTCGGCTATTAATCCTGATCAAGAATATATATACTTTATATGGTCGGAGACGCTTCCTTCTGCCCGTTACATACTTTTCAACGAATCTAGTATACCCTTTTACTCTACGAGTAACGGGTATAAAAACCTAACCCAATAGAAACAATATATGATAAAAATTTTATTTTAAATAGTTTAAAGATAATATACAATTCTGTCGTTCCGATAGGATATATTTCAAACAAATAACTTAAGGTTGCCACCCATAGAGTTGTAGAGTGCGTGGAAAAATTTGGCATCTAAAAATTCAGTCCGATTACATTTCTAACAAAATGCCACGTACTTCTTTATTTGATGTAGATGATGACCAACAGTTTCTTAAAATGGCCAGCGGTGATGCGGTAAACTATCCTAAGAAAAAGAGCACAGAACCCATCTACAATCAAGATGGCTTTTCGGAATATGATATCCAAAGACCGTGCTCCAGGTAAGAACTTAAAAAAAACAGTCATATTTAATATGAATTTAATTTCATATTCAGCGCTTTTCGAACCGTAAATGAACCGCACCCAAACCCCATACCCTCCAAGTTCCGCATCGACAATGTTGTTCCGGACTTTGGACTCGAGGAGAATTCTAACGTGCTTCCCAAAAACTGGCAAATGCCACCTCCAAGCTCATCAAGCATTGTCAAGAGTCGACGATGCCCCAACGAAGGAAAAATATCTCCAAATGTGCGTCAAACTGTTCCAAAACCTACCGTCGATACAGAACCCTCACCGCTGACACCCATCAAGGGGCCTTTGGTGGATGAGTATGATACAGAAATGTTGTCGTCAGAGGATATTTGGAAGCTCTGTATGGATGCGAAGAAGGGGCTTATAAAGCCCTCGGATGCTATATGGCCTTTGTTTTGCATGGAGTATTTGGAGCCTTCCAAAACTCCACCTCCGAGTTTAACGGAATCTCAAAACTCCAATGAATTTCCTCCGAAAACAGTTCGAGTTGACAAAAACCGATATAAAAAGAATTCTTTTGAAACTGGTTTTGAGAGGAAAGTCGGAAAAGATGAGTGGCGGGTCTTGGATCAGTGGATAGAATCGGAGGGCTCAACGGATCTATAATGATTAGAAGAATCGGATTCAAAGGAAAGTCGATGGAGCAAAGGAACAATGGATGCTGACAGAATCGAAGATCCTCATAATGATATAGAAGATCGGATTCAAAGGGAAAGGTCGATAGTGACGCCAAGAAGCCTCGGATTCTGGACAATGAAGATGTCGCCTTTGCTAGCTGCACCATTGGAATCGAAGAGCAGCGGGCACTCAAGGAATGGATAAAATCGGAGGGCCTCAACGAACCCCACAGTGATATAGAAGAGTTTGATATGTTATTAAGCCTAGCCAGAGATCATGAGAAGAATCATGATCTTCTGATGGAGTTACTAAAGCCCAAGGATCTTATCTCCCAGGAAAAGGATGTTTGGAAAAAGTTTTCTCCAAAGGTGTTCGAAATGCCGCAGAAACCTGATTGCGTAAAGCCTGAGTTGTGGAAACCCCCACCCAACGAAAAGGTTTCCGTTGAAAATATTCCAGAAAAGGAACCAGAGAAAGCAACTGAATTCATTGTGGAAAAACCAGAAAAGCCAGTTATCCTCGAGGTCAAAGACATTAAAACATTGCCCCCGAGGCCCGAGGCTGAGGAAGCTACCCAGAGTTGGCTACAGCAATGCAGTGAAATCATTTCCCAACAAGTGCAACTCCTCATCTATGAGGACGGTTCCAACAATCCAACTGCTGCAGAACCAGAGCCATTGACTTCGAAACCGAGATCAGCGAGGAGCAAATGAAGCCCCGAGTCCTGGGAGAAAGCAACAGAAATGTCTCAGCGGAGACTGGATGGCAGAACAGCTTCACAGTTTTCCTCGAGGACTTCGAGTACATCATTGACCAAACCATGACGGAGTTCAGGGACCCCCAAGCTAAGAGACTCCGCTCAAAGTGGAACCAGCAGTTTGGATCAAAATCGGTGGAGAATTTGAGGAGATGTCTTCTGCTTCCGCCTCTGCCAGATCACTTGGACCAGTGCCTCCAGAGGATTAGAATCCTAAGGCGTCCCAAAAGGCGCAAGGTCGAGGAATTTCGCATGCACGTCGATATGAATTTTTGCAAAATGTATTGCACACTGAGTATGAATACGAACTTGGATCTGCAAAATACGGTTAGGTTCCTAAGAAACGCCGTTTACAAAAACGACATCGATGTGATCCAAATCCGGTATGAGGCCACACAGATAGCTTGGATTTGGTCCGATGGCAGTGTCTTGATAATCAATGGAAGAGGCCATGCGATGCTTGCCGAAACACAAAGGGATCTGATGTTTAGGACCCTTGGGAGGGCGAACTTCAAAGCCGACCCCTCAAACAAGCTTCTACATCTGCGTCTCATTTCCTGCGCCCACTTTCCATTTGGGATCTCTTTGCCGGTGTTCACTGCGTTAAGCGTTCTTTCTCCAGAGCCCCATATGCAGTATGTCTACTACGTGGACAAGGCAGTTCCCGGGGTGGCGGCCCGTGTTCATGAGACGGGAATGGTCCAGGTGTTTGCCATGACCACGCGTGAGGCGGATAATATGCTGAAGAAACTGTACCTTCTTACGGCCAATCACCGAAAGGCCACCAAAGACGTCATCAAAAAGAAACCAATGGACTACGACTGACAAAAAAAAAATTTAACTTACGAGTTACAAACAGAATGATGTAAGGATGTGATCGAAAATAGAATAGTAATTATAATAAAGCTGAGAACGCTTTGGTAAACAATTCAATGGCTCAAAAGTCGGTTCAATCATTATTTTGTTCTTTAGAATGAATAGGCGTGGAATTCTTGCTCTGCTATCAGATACCTGTTACTCTGCTATTGATTAGATTTTAATTAAACATAGATTTTACAAAGATTATACATACTGCAGAATTGCTAAGCCAACTTCTCACTAATATCAATATACCCTCTGCCAGGGTGTGCAAAGTAAGCCGTAATAACTATGTATCCTCCAAATATTTTCTGTCCCTCAAAGCTGTTTTTAATTTTGTAGTCATGCAAATTTCGTTTCCTTTCCTTGGCTTGAACATTTGGTTCAGCAGAAGTTAATTGGTTTTTTGCGGAAGAAGTGCCGCTTAGACGTCGACCTGGGGGACTTTTTTCCCCGGACTTCCAGCATAATACATGAATAAATACAGAAACAATAACACCAATAGTATTATTTACACGAAAAAATGTGCATCAACACAAAGCTTTATACTCAACTTACTAAAGCCATTAAGTTGGCTAATTAAAATTTTAAACTAAAGAACAATAATATTATATATACTTGTACATAGTAAAATTCCTGTTCCCTTTGATTTTTAATAGAATCTCACAAAACATTTAAAAAAAATCGATATTCTCGTTAACATATTTTAAATGGTTTGCTAACTTACATAGTTTTGGAAATTATGATTTATGTAGTTCAGTTTTTCTGACATAAAACCTCTGTTTTTCTTCAATTCTATTTGTTTAGCTGGTGAAGTAAATTTTATTTCAAATTTAACTAGTCCCGTATTCTTTGCTTTCCGAAAGCGACTAGGAAAAAGATATCCCAATTTTAGCAATGCCACTGTTGGCCATCTGCATCCACAGCTTTCCCTGGCTTAAAGGGGTTCCATTTCATTTATGGCCACATGCAGTCGGCTTTTTTCAAGTTAATCCAATCAATGCACTCGCATTTCTCGGCACAATCAAATTCTAGTTACAATTTGAGGACTTGGAAGCCTGGACACATATGGCACAGTTAGAAACGAAGAAATAGAGTGAAACGGGATGGAACAGAAAAGGGACAAAACTACACGACGGTTAGCCAACTGGATGGTTAAGAATTTGCCACAATAGACAAAGAATTTATGAGACGCTTATGAAAGACTTTCCAGCTCAGTCCCTTTTACCTAATGACAGAGTTTCACTTTTTCTGCACGAAAGTGAGGGCAAATGGGTGAGCCCATGACAACGATGTTCTTCGGTCTTACATCAGTAAATTAACGCATCTGGGTCAGCAAAGTGAATGCAGTTTCCCACAGAAAAAGAGTATTGGATATCAATGTTTGGTATACAAAGCAGAGCTTGATTTTCATATTAATTATTATATAATTCCGTTTGTTATATTTTTATTTGATGAAAAAAGTTGTAACACCTGATTATAATTGTAATTATTATACACTAATCATGCACTAATATTCTCATTTCCGCATCGTAGAGCACATTTGACTAAAATCTCTGTCCTAAAAATCACGGCAAATCACTGTGCATATGTTTACATTTGAATGTTTTCCATTTCCTGTTACTCAGCAATTTCCACCAACAAAACAAAAATAAACAGGAAACGTAAAAAAGAATAATATTTATAATTAAATTAATAAGAAACAGGATCAAAAGCCGTCTGGTAAGGGGCGCAAGGCGACTCCAATGGCCAGCAGGCGTCGATAAATTAGCATAGCAAAACCATTAGAGGAGGATCCAGTGGATCCTTAAAGTGAATTTCTTAAATAGAGAAAATGAAAAGCCGCAGGATAATCAACTTTTCGGTATAGGCTAATACAGGCAGTGCACTGCATTCCCCCAGCCAAATGAAAACATCTAGGTGAGTTCAAGAACTGTCCAGGCGACGTCGGTAGGCTTCGGCGCCAGGACTAGACTTAGGCTTTTCTTTTTGTTTCAGGATGCTCGCTTCCGTCGAACAGGACCTAATAGGTTCCGTCGTCTTGGCCGAACACACATTAAGTATACGCCCTGTCTGGAATGCGTATAAGTGAAATAATAGGTGAATACCTTCTAACTTTTTGAAATACCGTATTGCATTTTTCCATACTCTATACAATTTACTAGTCTTTTAATTTTAAAAAATCCCTTTAAATGCTAAATAACGTTAAATTTATTCGCTTATATTCTTCCTAGTATTCAGACATTTTGTTCTTTTCTGCCTAAAGTGTTTAGAGACTTGGCTCAGCTATTATTGCCAGAATTCGGCTGTCTCCAGATAGCTTCACATACCTCCGTGCTAGCAGAAAGGGATAGACTTTTGCATTTAATCTTATGAATCTTTGAACATACTTTAGCACTTTGACACTTTTGCCCATCGCCTGCGGCGGCGAAGGAGGCAAGCGAAGGCAAACAGTTTTTGTTCGGATTTTTAGACTTTGCTAGCAGCACCAGAGTGCCATTAGTGTGTGGTAAGGGGGATCCAAGCGGATCCAGGGAAGCTCAGGTCCTCATTTTTGTGTGGCGACTTTGGGAAGTACCCGAGATTGTTGGCAGTTGATGGAAAAATGCGGCTTTTAGATGGTGTATGAATGAATACTACGTGCCTGAGTGGCACAGTAATATGGTATATCTATGGCGTATTTTCGCAATAGCTACTTTAATACAGACACATAGCACTAAAAACCTTCCCATTGAATTCGGGGTGCACCAGATACCAGATTATAGAATGGGAAATCAAAATAAATATTCCATTACAAGTGCTTACTTGTGAATTGTAATATTTAAACAATATATTCTTATACCCTTTACTCGTACAGTTCATGCGTCTGTCCGTCCGTCGAGATCCCAGAAACTATAAGCTTAAAAGCTAGAAAGTTGTGTATGAGCATCAGACTCGAGAGACAGAGACCCAGCGCAAGAAATACTTATTCGCTGTATAACGGGTATCTGATAGTCGTAAAACAGGACTATATAGTTCTCTCTTGTTTTTAAACGACTCAAAAGGTAAATACAAATACTCAACTTCAAATCTCTCTAAACTAATTGACTGTCATTTAAATCAAATGTTTAGAAGCTTCTAGAAAATTGAAAAATAAACTAAAAGCTTAAGTCCGCAATTTAAGGATATTTTACTTATACAAAACATGCACAATTGGTGTGAAAGATAAGTTTCAAATTCCGCGACCACACCACACAAAAAATATATTGCAGCATTTCAAATTGAAGAAAAACAGCCTTAAAAACATTGCAAGAATGTTGGGGGATTAAGTCTGTGCTGAAAACGAACGTTTGCTTTTATTTTGTAGCGTGCCATTGGAACTAAATGGAAAATGAAAAATTTATAGAAATTTAAATGCAATGGCTGCTCCAAGTAAAGCTGGCTAAAAGACCCGGGCTTCGAATGGGTTACGTTACGGAATTAAACTGAAAAAGAGAGAACGCTATAACCGAGTTCCCCGACTATCTGATACCCGTTACTCAGCTAGTGGAAGTGCGAAGGAGAGTCTTCAACACTGACGGTTTTTGGTGGTTTGTGGGCGTTAGAAAGGGGGGTGGCAAAAACTTTTTTGGCCAATCGATAGAAATTTATAAGACTAATAAAAAACTGAAAAAATATGAAAACATTTTTCAAAAGTGTGGGCGTGGCAGCTTTGGGCGGTTTGTGGGCGTTAGATTAGGCGTGGCAATATAAATCGACAAACTGCGTTTATGTCTCTGGAGTCTGTATGCTTAATCTCAACTTTTTAGCTTTTGTAGTTCCTGAGATCTCGACGTTCATACGGACAGACGGACGGAGATGGGCAGATTGGCTCGGCTATTAATCCTGATCAAGAATATATATACTTTATATGGTCGGAGACGCTTCCTTCTGCCCGTTACATACTTTTCAACGAATCTAGTATACCCTTTTACTCTACGAGTAACGGGTATAAAAACCTAACCCAATAGAAACAATATATGATAAAAATTTTATTTTAAATAGTTTAAAGATAATATACAATTCTGTCGTTCCGATAGGATATATTTCAAACAAATAACTTAAGGTTGCCACCCATAGAGTTGTAGAGTGCGTGGAAAAATTTGGCATCTAAAAATTCAGTCCGATTACATTTCTAACAAAATGCACGTACTTCTTTATTTGATGTAGATGATGACCAACAGTTTCTTAAAATGGCCAGCGGTGATGCGGTAAACTATCCTAAGAAAAAGAGCACAGAACCCATCTACAATCAAGATGGCTTTTCGGAATATGATATCCAAAGACCGTGCTCCAGGTAAGAACTTAAAAAAAACAGTCATATTTAATATGAATTTAATTTCATATTCAGCGCTTTTCGAACCGTAAATGAACCGCACCCAAACCCCATACCCTCCAAGTTCCGCATCGACAATGTTGTTCCGGACTTTGGACTCGAGGAGAATTCTAACGTGCTTCCCAAAAACTGGCAAATGCCACCTCCAAGCTCATCAAGCATTGTCAAGAGTCGACGATGCCCCAACGAAGGAAAAATATCTCCAAATGTGCGTCAAACTGTTCCAAAACCTACCGTCGATACAGAACCCTCACCGCTGACACCCATCAAGGGGCCTTTGGTGGATGAGTATGATACAGAAATGTTGTCGTCAGAGGATATTTGGAAGCTCTGTATGGATGCGAAGAAGGGGCTTATAAAGCCCTCGGATGCTATATGGCCTTTGTTTTGCATGGAGTATTTGGAGCCTTCCAAAACTCCACCTCCGAGTTTAACGGAATCTCAAAACTCCAATGAATTTCCTCCGAAAACAGTTCGAGTTGACAAAAACCGATATAAAAAGAATTCTTTTGAAAACTGGTTTTGAGAGGAAAGTCGGAAAAGATGAGTGGCGGGTCTTGGATCAGTGGATAGAATCGGAGGGGCTCAACGGATCCTATAATGATATAGAAGAATCGGATTCAAAGGGAAAGGTCGATAGTGACGCCAAGAAGCCTCGGATTCTGGACAATGAAGATGTCGCCTTTGCTAGCTGCACCATTGGAATCGAAGAGGAGCGGGCCATCAACGGATCCCATAATGATATAGAAGATTCGGATTCAAAGGGAAAGGTCGATAGTGACGCCAAGAAGCCTCGGATTCTGGACAATGAAGATGTCGCCTTTGCTAGCTGCACCATTGGAATCGAAGAGCAGCGGGCACTCAAGGAATGGATAAAATCGGAGGGCCTCAACGAACCCCACAGTGATATAGAAGAGTTTGATATGTTATTAAGCCTAGCCAGAGATCATGAGAAGAATCATGATCTTCTGATGGAGTTACTAAAGCCCAAGGATCTTATCTCCCAGGAAAAGGATGTTTGGAAAAAGTTTTCTCCAAAGGTGTTCGAAATGCCGCAGAAACCTGATTCCGTAGAGCCTGAGTTGTGGAAACCCCACCCAACGAAAAGGTTTCCCGTTGAAAATATTCCAGAAAAGGAACCAGAGAAAGCAACTGAATTCATTGTGGAAAAAACCAGAAAAGCCAGTTATCCTCGGGTCAAAGACATTAAAACATTGCCCCCGAGGCCGAGGCTGAGGAAGCTACCCAGAGTTGGCTACAGCAATGCAGTGAAATCATTTCCCAACAAGTGCAACTCCTCATCTATGAGGACGGTTCCAACAATCCAACTGCTGCAGAACCAGAGGCCATTGACTTCGAAACCGAGATCAGCGAGGAGCAAATGAAGCCCCGAGTCCTGGGAGAAAGCAACAGAAATGTCTCAGCGGAGACTGGATGGCAGAATAGCTTCACAGTTTTCCTCGAGGACTTCGAGTACATCATTGACCAAACCATGACGGAGTTCAGGGACCCCCAAGCTAAGAGACTGCGCTCAAAGTGGAACCAGCAGTTCGGATCAAATCGGTGGAGAATTTGAGGAGATGTCTTCTGCTTCCGCCTCTGCCAGATCACTTGGACCAGTGCCTCCAGAGGATTAGAATCCTAAAGCGTCCCAAAAGGCGCAAGGTCGAGGAATTTCGCATGCACGTCGATATGAATTTTTGCAAAATGTATTGCACACTGAGTATGAATACGAACTTGGATCTGCAAAATACGGTTAGGTTCCTAAGAAACGCCGTTTACAAAAACGACATCGATGTGATCCAAATCCGGTATGAGGCCACACAGATAGCCTGGATTTGGTCCGATGGCAGTGTCTTGATAATCAATGGAAGAGGCCATGCGATGCTTGCCGAAACACAAAGGGATCTGATGTTTAGGACCCTTGGGAGGGCGAACTTCAAAGCCGACCCCTCAAACAAGCTTCTACATCTGCGTCTCATTTCCTGCGCCCACTTTCCATTTGGGATCTCTTTGCCGGTGTTCACTGCGTTAAGCGTTCTTTCTCCAGAGCCCATATGCAGTATGTCTACTACGTGGACAAGGCAGTTCCCGGGTGGCGGCCCGTGTTCATGAGACGGGAATGGTCCAGGTGTTTGCCATGACCACGGGTGAGGCGGATAATATGCTGAAGAAACTGTACCTTCTTACGGCCAATCACCGAAAGGCCACCAAAGACGTCATCAAAAAGAAACCAATAGACTACGACTGACAAAAAAAAATTTAACTTACGAGTTACAAACAGAATGATGTAAGGATGTGATCGAAAATAAAATAGTAATTATAATAAAGCTGAGAACGCTTTGGTAAACAATTCAATGGCTCAAAAGTCGGTTCAATCATTATTTTGTTCTTTAGAATGAATAGGCGTGGAATTCTTGCTCTGCTATCAGATACCCGTTACTCTGCTATTGATTAGATTTTAATTAAACATAGATTTTACAAAGATTATACATACTGCAGAATTGCTAAGCCAACATCTCACTAGTATCAATATACCCTCTGCCAGGGTGTGCAAAGTAAGCGTATAACTATGTACCCTCAAAGCAGTTTTAAATTTTGCATCATGCAAATTTCGTTTCCTTTCCATGGCCGAACATTTGTCTCAGCAGAAGTTAATTGATTTTTTTGTGGAAGAAGTGCCGCTTGAGATGTCGTCTTGACTGGGACTTTTTTCCCCTTTTAGTTGCTCCCGGGGTAGTTTTTTGTTGCTGTGGCTTTGGCGTTGGTTGGTGTCTTGGTGGAAAACAAAAGGCTTAAAAGGGGATACACAAAGGATTTGAGCAATCAAGTGCGCTTTTGAACACGCAGACCGAAAACAGTTTTATTCACGTTCGCTTTTTCCAGCCTCTTATTTTCCTGGCACCTGCCATTACGTTGAGGGCTAAGAAGAAAATGTGCTTCGCCCTCAGTTTTTTTCAAAGTCATAACTATGCTGGGATTTCAATGTGCGCCCAAAGGAACCCACACGTATACGCCATAAAGTCCTCCCATAAGGAAAGAAAAAAGGAAAAAATAAGTAAGGAAACGGGGCATACAACTTCAAGTAGTTGGGTCCAAATGTCTGCACGGCTTTAGCCAGCAAAAACAATACGGCCGGAAGGGCGGACACAGAAAAAAGAATTCGAGCGCTCTGGCTTTTGTCTTAAGTTTCACTTGAACGTCGAACGCACACACGCAAGCACTCGGGTGAAGGGACATTTAAATTCTGCAGCGGAATGCACCTATGGGCATAGGGATTCCGGGCTCGGGGCATTTTAATCATAAGACTCTGGTGCCTTTCTAGCCCAAGAGCCAATACGAATTTCGCCCACTTAATTCAATGCATATTCGCCCAGCATCCAGTTTGATTGAGCTTAAGAATGCACTTACAAGCAGCTGTACTTCGTGAACGAGGCAGTTCCTGAGCTTGTTTTTTTTTTTTTTTTTTTTTTTTTTATTAAAAAGTTTGGATACATGTAAAATTTAAATTATTGTACTGCTAATAATAGGACATAGTAATACTATTGTATTAGACATAAAGTTAACAATTTTGATTATATTCG